>NC_056737.1:1314108452-1314325952 GCF_019279795.1 Protopterus annectens | reverse complement strand
GCAGATAACATGAAATCCTATGCAGAGGCGTATGCCAATACCCTTTATAACCACTTAAGCAGTTGTATAGAACTGTCTGTACTTGACTGGATTAAAAACAAGTCTTGCTAAAGAAACAAGCCAACCTGGTGGACCCCTAGTATAAACAGGCTATAAGACAAGAGAAAGAAACTAATGTCCAGGAACAAGAGGGAACTGGCTAAGCAGAGGAAGAAATACCTCTCTAGCTTAAACAAACAAATCTTGGCAAGTCCTCCAAAGCTAATTATAAAGCAAAATAGCCTCCCTAGCTAAGGATAACTCCAAGCTGAACTATAGCTGATATCTAAAAGGGAATACCCAGCTATGCTCTGAACTGGTAGTGGATGGCACCGGCCATATTCAACTGAAGGTAATAGCCAACCTGTTAGCTGACAAATTTAGAGCAAACTTCACCACCCTGTCCTGTTCAGCCATCTCCCAAATTATACCTGCCCCATTCCTCAGCTTAATATCTCAAGACAGCATTTATCTCGTCACTCTCCCATGCCACAAACATCGCATCAGTAGGACCAGACAACATCCCAGGTTGCCTTTTAAACAACTTAAAACATAACCTAGCAGATCCACTTGGATCCCTGTTTAACCACAGATAATTGAACTGGCTATGTTCCAGTGGAATTGAGGACAGCAACAGTAATCCCTCTGTGCCAAGGGGACCATCAACCGACCATGGGAATTATAGGTGCCTAAGCTTGACTAGCCTCATCTGCAATGCCATGGAATGAAACATTATGGACCTTATTAACAAGGACATAGGTAATCTCCAAACTGTGGACCCAACCTAGTTTGAATTTGCTAACGGTAGATCATGCCTGTTAAACATGGTTGACTTCTTTGAGAAAGTCACCAAGGCCCTGGATGAGGGAGAGACAGTGCACATCATCTGTATTCACCTATCCAAGGCATTTGACACAATCCCCCACTCAGTTATTATAGAAAAATCCTCCCAGTTGGGAATTTACCCCTACAATACCAGATGGGTAGCTAAATGGCTCACTGACAGAACACATACTGTCAAAGTGGGTGACTTTACCTCTAGCAAAAGGCCAGTCACCTATGGCGTATCACAGGGTTGTGTGCTGATCCCCTTACTGTTTGGAATTTATTTCTCAGAAGTCCAGACAAACTTGGATGGCCTGTGGCTGACCAAGTTCACTGAAGATTGCAAATTGTGAGCAACCACTGAGTTCCCCAATGATGTTAATATACTGCAAACAGGGTTAAGACAGACAAATAATTGTTGTTGCCAAAGCCACAAATTAAAGTTAAATGCAAAAAATTGCATTATTATTCCCTTTGGGAAAGCTGACATCCCTGTTAATTACATTATAGACAGCACCCGACCCCCCCAAGTCGAGACCCAGTGGTACATGATCTGGGTACTCAGGTTGATAGGAATCTGAACTTTGACCACTACATATCCACAGTTGTAAGAAAATCCTTCTGTGTGGCACATTTTATAAGTAAAGGTATGGGCATCTAGATCTAAGGATGTTATGATTCCATTATACGTGGCCCTCATCAGACCAATAATTGAGTACAATGCTCCCTTTTGCATGTACTTCACAACTGGAAAGACCATAGAGATTTCTCACCAAGAAATTATAGGGTTCACAAAATAAGTTTTGCATGGAATGATTGAAAGCCCTGTTACTCTCTGTCTCCTACAGGTTGCTAAGCATTGACCTGTCACTGGCTTACAGGGTGGTCTCTGATCTTGCCCTGATAGAAATGTTACACATTTGTAAATCAAACTGCATAAAAGTCATTCTTAACCTAGCCTCTGACATGAGCAGGTCATGCTGAAGAGATAGAGACATCTTCCAGAGACTGCCACTTTTCTGGAACAAGCTTCCAGTTCATGTGAAACTGAGCCCCTCCCTGACCCTCTTCAAATGCAAACTAGATCAATTGTAAGGTGATCGCAAATTCACCCCTGGGGTGGCACCCATGTCACTCCTGGACAGAGGAAGTCGGTATCAACTACCCTAGACTCTTAACTCTGTGTGAACTTCACTCACCTAACCAACAACAATTGGGGAACTCGGGATAAATATAGCTAGGCTTATAAAGGCTCTAGGGCCATTAGCCTAGTAAAATTCTATGAACCTATGAACCAGAATTTAAAAAACCTAAAATGTACATAGTTGATACAGATCCTGTAGAAAGTATTGCAGCAAATGTTCTTGCTTGCATTCCCTCTGGGTCATTCAATGCATTCCTAAGACAGCAAACACAACCAAGTGAAAATTTTACCATTAAAATAAATTAAGCTGTTTCTACTTTCCAAGCCTGAAATATCCCATAAATGCACATTGTTTACATATAAGTTTGTTTCTGTGAATATCCATTGCATTGGGAACAGTGACATTGTCATGTTATTATGCAGCAAAGCTGGGAAAGCAAAATGAATTCCATGTAAAGTTCTTATTGTGATTAGGTCAGACTCCATTGTGATTAGGTCAGAATCCATTGTGATTAGGTCAGAATCCATTGTGATTAGGTCAGAATCCATTTGCTGAGGCTACCATCTGAATGACCCCTTTTACAAAACAGATGTACTAAAAGCACAGAAGGAACTGTGTTTATATAAACGTTGGTAGAAATGGAATTCCTTCTACCAAGTATATGATAAAACATGAAATATATCAGAGCAACATTCCTACCCATGTGTACCCTCATTTAGTATGGGAAAAATTGCCTATAATGATCTGAAATTTTATTGCTAACCCAGTATCACCATATATCCAAGATCAGTGTATATTATTTTTTCTACAGCTGGATATATGAATCTGGACTTCTGTAATACAATTTATGTACATCTCATACTGCACTAATTTCCTAAACTTTTCCTCTCGTACATAAAGACTATATATAATTCCTCCTCTGTCCATTTATCTTCCTGCTCATTTCCATAATTTCTCCTTTCATATTTCTCTTATCATCAGTTTTTAAGCTACATTACTACTTGTCTGTAAATTATACTAACCTCAGAAACACCCAATCCGATCTTTTCCCTGCAGCCATCATGTTGTAAATGCATTAACTATTATTGTATTTTATTTTCTATTCAATAATTTGTCAATACGTCTTAATTTTCTCTTCTTTTTGTGTTGTAATGCTGTGTCCATGTAAGAAATATTTGAAAATCCTTTAAGTGTGCTGATGTACAGATGTTTTACCCTGCAATTATAAATTTGCATAATGTGTAACTTAAATGTAAAGTTTTTCTCCCCAGGCCTCTGCTTAAAATAGGTTTTACCCAGTCAGACTTTTCCCTGTCAACAAAGACAAACAAATAAATAAACAAATAAAAATAAATAAATACATAAATAAATAAATTAATTAATTAATTAATTAATTATTTTCCCAGAAAAAACAGAGACTCTATACAATGAAGAGTTATACTTGATTTGGATATTGGATTTTGGAAACTTGGTTAATAAGAGGTTGGGGTGATTTTATATAACCAACAATACAGGAAAAAATAGCTTGCAAAACAAACCCACTTAAAAAAAAAACTTGAAATATAAAAGAGGCCTGCAGAACGAACACGTCTAAAAGTCAAGTTTCTCATACTTTTGCAGGAAGTTATAATACAATGACAATTTAAGCTGTATCAGCATAAAGCCACATCATATAAAATACTGTTATTGTTATATTTATGTTATGCTACACAACATAATATGTTCCTGAGTGCTTCTTAAGGAAAAATATGAAATGTAAGAACTGGAAAGTATATTTAAATTCTGCTACTACTTCCTTGCTTGGGAAACCTTAGGTAGATATTTTAGTCAACAAAACCCTTTACATATCAAAAGAAATTGTATAAATATTTCATGTCCATTTGAAGGTATTAGCAAAACAAACTGCATGTAGGTGGTTTAATAACATGCTCCATATGCCACTGGGCATCATATTATTCATTGTAGAAATAAACTCCATGACCAGTCAACATTTCTAGTGATGGTAGTGTGGCACTGATAGTGACAGTCAGATGGAATAATGCACTAGAAAGCCAAATGTTACTTACCTACTTAGTTAGCTATTTAATTCATTCATGCATTTATTCAGTCCTAGCAGCTAAGTGTAAGGGGCTAGTCCTGTTTATATGCATTCCTCCTTCCATTCAGCAAATTAACTATTATTAACAGACTTAATGTTTTTGTGGCTGAACCTGATGAGATTTCCTTTTGCTACCCGATATATTTTTTCTGTGAATTTACAATAGACATCAGGAAAAATTTAGTACTACTAGTGAACTTTATATAAACTAATCAATGCTACTGTAATATGCACTGACAGATAATCATGTTTCTTTTAACAGGGTTAAAAGAATTGTCTCAAACAAATCAGATTTTTCCCATAAAATCTGGGCAAGTAGAAGATACAGAGCAGCACTTTTAATTGTTAAAGGCAGACGCACATAGCAGAGACTTCACTTACTAACTTCTGTATACCATAAATGTGAAATGGAAGGATTTAATCTAGTATGTTATTTTCTGTTCTGAAGTTCAAAGTGCTAAGTATATATGATACTTTCTAGAAAACCTTACCTTCCTTAAATTATTCATTATTCTAATAAAGATGCCATAGATAATGTTTCTTCATCGAGAGCTTAGAGGCTGCACCTAGTACATCCCTAGTTAAGTATACTACACTGATATAACAGTGCTCTGCACTGTATTAGCTAGCTAGGCTGTGCCTCATCAACAAGCTCCTAGTGGAATAACTTCTCTGCCACAGTACCTTAGTACAATTTTTTTCTGGAAAGCTTGTTCTATCAACCAGAAAATGACAGTGAGTTCAGTAACAAACTCTGTACTTTGAAGTAAGAGTAGAGATAAAATACTTAGTTTTGTACTCACAATCTTATATGGCTGCCCCTTCAACCTGCTCTGCCTTTAAACATTTACACATTTCCCCAGATATTAGCCCCATATGCTTAATAAATGCATGCATTGCCCCCCTACATGTATAACGTATGCTGTTTTCAGAGAAATATTCCTGTCTTTCAGCCATTTATGGACAGGGCTATGTGGCTCACTTTAAATTAGACAGTTGTGGAAATATTCTGGCCTTAGAAATCTGTAATGTTTATGTGAGATGTTGAGAAAAAAAAACATGTATACAGCTAAGTACTAAGATGATGCCTAGATGATGTCTAGATGCATCCTTGCTCTGAATCTTACTGATCTCAAACTGCTGTCAAACAGATGTGTGATCTTCAGCTTTGCTCAAGAAAGAGAGAGACATTTAGGCGCCAAGGATCAGCACATTTTATATTTACATGTTATCTGGCCTAGATAACGGCTGATGGAGACATGAGCATTGTGATACCCTATGAGTAGGGTGATCCTCCATGAGTATTGTCATCCGCTATGAGCATTGTGATCCCCATGAGCATTGTGATCCCCCATGAGCAGGGTGATCCTCCATGAGTATTGTCATCCCCTATGAGTATTGTGATCTCTTGGCACAAAGTTTTCCCTTCTAGTTGTAATCACTCAGCTTGTGCTATGTCTTCCCTTCTGATATGCACTTTAACTGAGGACTAGAGACAGCACAAGCCAGTTAACTGTCACATTCATCATCCTATTCAACACCAGGAACTGCAAACAATAAGTTTTAGTTTGCCACAGTTTGCTTTCTAATTAGGCTGCAAATATGACCTTCAAGCACTATAGGAGCAGCAAATGTTCATTTTTCTAATTTAGCCAGTATGTTACTATTACAACACAGAGCCCTAAACATTCAATGTCAGTGTTGTTTTACAGTCCCCATATCATAAAACAATCAAAGTGCTGCACTGATGCATAACATCAGCTTATAGTAAAGTGTGCCCGACAAAGGTATCAAGACAGAGTATGAAAGAAAGTGTGGCATGAACCTACCAACATCTCTCCTAAGTTGATGTAAAGATTACCTTTCAATTTATGGATGGCTGTCAAGGGAAGAAGCCAGAAAAGCAACAGCAACATACCCATACAGCAGATATGGTAGTAGGACATTTAACCAACATATTATCTGGGTTTATGATTTTAAAATCAAAGTAATGAATACAAAAGAAAAAAAAGTCATGCCCCATGCTAAAGGTTTAGCTACACAATACACTTCCAAAATTGTTAGCCTAGTTGGGTCCTCACTTTTCCCTTCTGCTAACAGCCTCAGAATTAAACAAAGGTCATACTCAGTCCTTTAATGACTTACCAACTTCATCCCTTGAAGACTGAAGGCTAATACTTCTCTCTCATCTCTCCTAACAAATTTCTAATATCAGAAGAGACTTTAATTCTCACAAGTCAGGTATCCGCCTTGCAGCACCTTCACTGGTCAGCTGCAGTTTATTGGCCAAATTCTGTGAGCTGCATTAAAATGCTAATGATATACAAAAATATGCTAAAATTTAATTAAGAAAGCCTGCTGAATCTAGGAATTGCAGGAACATATAAAGCATTGAACAAGTAAAGTTCTGCTAGTAGCCTATAGAATGTGACAGATAGAAGAGAAATATGAGAAGAAAAGCAGAATCATGCATTGAAAAAAATTTAGTAAATGAAAAGCTGTAACTGGAAAATGAAATAGTAGAAATTTACTTAGAACAGGACAACGGCAGAGCATTGATCAAATGATAGCTGTATTATTATGTTTTAGTAGAATCAACAATTGTCTTTTTTTTCTTTATTAAAATACAAAGAAATTAAGTCTCATTAAACACATGCATATTTTATTTTTCCCATTTTTGTACATAGGTTTTGGGGTATCAGTTCAACAGTCACAATCATCTAGAGCCAATGTTCACACCACTGGGTGGCAAGCCCTGCCATGGTTGCACACATGCATGCACACTCACAACTATGGCCAGTTTAGAGTGTCTAATCTACCTAGTGATGCTTTTGGAATATGAAAGGCCCCACACAGAAAACACTTGTCAGTTGTCAAAATCACTATTTATTGATTGTTAAGAATTTATGGCTTTGTTGCTGAAACTTCAGAGCAATGATTTTCATCAGTATCTCATCACAAAATCATATATCTGATTTTAGTACATGTACACTCATGCATCAACACAATTAGAAGTAATTAAGGATTTCTAAAAAGGGAGAGTGGAGTAGGCAAGAGGGAGGCAAATCAAAAAAAGGTAGATGTTGGAGGAGGGAAATACAGCTGGGTATAATTTCATACCAGTGAAATTATAACCAAGAGAGTATATTTATCTGATATCCACGGTGGTGCAGCGGTAGCATTGTCGCCTCACAGCAAGAGGTACTCCCATTCGATTCTCGGCTGGAGCGCCTTCTGTGTGGAGTCTGCATATCCTCCCCATGGTCGAGTGGTATTCAAAAGACGTGTGAATGGGCATGTCTTCGTTGAAGGTTGGGCGTCGGGCTGGCACCTCGGCACCGTAAAAATCTACTACCAATCATTGGCAGACCGGACTTCCACTGTGGCGACCCCTAACCAGGAAAAGCCGAAAAAAGAAGACGAAGAAGAGTATATTTATTTGACATATTTGCTCAGGAAGACTGACCGTGGAGCAAGAAGGTTGGGCATTTTGTGAAAATATTTGTCTACTGTAGATAAGAATTAGAAAAGGATTAAGTCAATGAAAAAATGGAGGAGGTATAAGTATATAAAAATGAGAAGAAAATTGAGATTAAATTATTTGAATATATGAAATGGAAATATGAGTTCTAACAGAAATTTAAATGGTTTTACCAACTGTATTGATGTGTTATGATGAAACAGTTGTTGAGGGAATAGAAAGAAAAGATAGAATAAATAAGACAGGTGAGGGAAGGAAGACACCCAATGAAATCTGAAGGATGGATGGAATGGGGAAGGTGTTCCATTCTGGAGGTTGGATGGAATGGGGAAGATGTTCCATTCTGGAGGTTGGCTGGAATAGGGAAGGTGTTCAGTTCTGGAGGTTGGATGGAATGGGTAAGGTGTTCCATTCTGGAGATTGGATGGAATGAGGAAGATGTTCCATTCTGGAGGTTGGCTGGAAAAGGGAAGGTGTTCAGTTCTGGAGGTTGGATGGAATGGGTAAGGTGTTCCATTCTGGAGATTGGATGGAATGAGGAAGATGTTCCATTCTGGAGGTTGGCTGGAATAGGGAAGGTGTTCAGTTCTGGAGGTTGGATGGAATGGGTAAGGTGTTCCATTCTGGAGATTGGATGGAATGAGGAAGATGTTCCATTCTGGAGGTTGGCTGGAATAGGGAAGGTGTTCAGTTCTGGAGGTTGGATGGAATGGGTAAGGTGTTCCATTCTTGAGATTGGATGGAATGAGGAAGATGTTCCATTCTGGAGGTTGGCTGGAATAGGGAAGGTGTTCAGTTCTGGAGGTTGGATGGAATGGGTAAGGTGTTCCATTCTGGAGATTGGATGGAATGAGGAAGATGTTCCATTCTGGAGGTTGGATGGAATGGGGCCATGTATAATGACTATAAAATGTATAAATGTAGGATAGTAAAGAGATGGAAGAAACAGAAGTCAGGACTGGATGTAATCAAGAGACCTGAGTAGGAATGTAGATAACTTTTGGAGGCTGAAGAGGGTAAGAAGATCATTGGATCAGAACAGGAATATTTTAAACTAGTGGTTCTTGTCTCTTAAAAGTTTGAGGAGAGAAAGCAGAAGAGGGAGTCAAAGTTATTGGGTGTGTATGGAAGGTGGAGCAAGTGACTTGACTTATTTGGGAATTTGAATAGACAGCATGGCTGTTGGGCGTGGATTGTAATAAATGAAAAAAGGTTTTAGGAAAAGAGTAAAAAAAAATTATGACTGGCATTTACTTGGTACCATGAAGGGACACAGTGGGAAAGAAGACAAACATAGTAAAGATGACATTGCTGGCATTTTGTAAAAAAAAAAAAACTGTATAGCTATGAACCTGAACAGCAACATATCAGAAGGGGTGATGGCAAAAAGGGAATAGGGTATGCAGATGTAAAAATTATAATATGATACATAATATGTGAGGGGAAGTGAAGAAGAAAATAGAAATCCATGAAGAAATAATTAGAATGTTGAAAATATATGGAGTGAAATGTCTGAAAAAGGAAAAATAACAGTACAGCTAGGGAGAAGGAGAGAAAGAGAGAACCAAAAATAGATATATGGAGTGAAATGTTTGAGAAAGGAAAAATAACAGTACAGCTAGGGAGAAGGAGAGAAAGAGAGAACCAAAAATAGAGGAAGGTTATAAAGAAAGATCCTCATGTTTCTAGAGTAGCGAGGAAGTAACCTTGTTGTAATACAATTAAGTTATTAACATTTTATGAAAAGATGATATACTGTGATAAATCTGTGCAGGAGAAAGAGACAGAGGGAGAAGAGGGGAGAAGAGAGGTCCCAGATTATACTTCAGAGAGTTTAAAAAGGAAGGAATAGGGCAACCATTGATCACATAAGCATGTGTGAAAGGAAAGTAGGACATTAATTATGCCTGTACACATAATAAATGAGAGGAGCAACTCATTACTTTGTATATATGCAAGAGAAAACACAAGGACTCATTTATCATGACTTTTCCTACTGTCAGCTACTATCCAATCATCTGGTCAAATATCAATGTATTTTACAGTCTCCATATCAGGAAACAATGAAAGAGTTGTTCTCATGTGCAATGCCAGCATGTTCCTCAACACTCACTGTATATAATTTACTGACTGTTGTGTACATGGTTGCGGTGGTAGTGGGGTGGGGAAACCTATGAGTGCATCTCTGTGCCACAGCATAAGACTGTAAGACTGAAAACCTGCTATGATTAATTCTTGTTTCTGCACACACACTTCTTTCAATATTTAGGACTATATTGCAACTACAATTTGAGAAAGGTAGTTTAGCGTGTGGTATGCTCTTTAAAGTAACAATTGTCTGTTTTTCATTTTTTTAAGAACATGTTTCATTTTGTACTTGTTAAGGGTCTAACTTCTAGAATATTATCTTTCACTGATTTTTTTTTTGTTTTTTGTGTAAGCAGAATGCTGTATTTTTGATTTATTGTTCAAAGTTCAATGACAGTCATAAGATCTAAGTCAAAGCAAACATCTGATTTCAACAGCAAAGATTTGGCTTGAGTTTGAGAAGGTAGAATTATATAGATTTCTTTTCAAATTTACTAACAAATTGAGAAAAAAAATATTTGTTACTTATTGATTTGGTAATAATAAGATGGTTCATTTCTAACTGGGGAGTTACAAGCTCAGACTTAGGAACTAGTTATTCCAGCAGACAGCCGCAAGTGGCAGAGTTGGTTCAAGTTGTGCTCTGCATACATTGAAAAACAGTTTCTACTCCTCTTAAAAATAGGAGTATTTTTTCTATGGCATTAGTGTCAAGATCCTTATTTGAGAAATTTCTTGGTCAGTTATTTGCTACCAGCAGTAAAAAAGGATATCATGGATAATGTATATGCAGGTCAAAAAGGTAGTTAATATGACTGACATATGGCACACCTGTGATCTGTACCAACATTTTGCAAGGGGTCACTTCCCCCAAGGGCATCCTTTTGATGATATTGGACATGCCCTGGGATCCAAGTTCATGACATCCATAAGAAATCCACAAAGTCAAACAGACCATGGGCACAACCATACTCAGTCACAAGTAAAGACAACTATTGAGCAAGTGCTTGGGCTACTGAAGACATGTTTTCACTGTATAGATTCATCTGTTGGTGCTCAGCAGTATGACCTGTCAGTGTATTCAGTGTTGCACAATATCATACCTAGGAAGTAGTTATAGCTAGGTGACACTTGCAGGAGCAGCAGTCCGCAACACACCAGGAGGTAGAATCAGAGTCAGATAAGGAGTCAACAAAGGATCCAACAGCAGGGAATGATTTTTATGTATGTATGTATGTATGTATTTATTTATTTAATTATTTTATCATTCATTGACTGGTTTAGACCCACTAGGATAGTGCTGGCCCTCTTTTCAGATGAGACTCAGGGTGGAATTTGTACTACTAAAGGAAATTTGTCAAGGCCATCAGGGAACTTCACCTACTCTTTATGATAAGAGCCATGGAATGTTTTACATTCACCTGAGGTACCACCAACTGAAGCAGATAAGACCTCAGTTTAATGTCTCATCTGAAGGATGACACATTCAGAAGCACCCCCTCACCCCCAATGCTGTACTACAATTTCAGCAATCCAGTCACAAATGGGAAAAGAACCAACAGCCTTCTAGTTTTTCATCAACAAATATTACCTGTTGTGCCACTAACATTGCCAGATGGAGGTGACCATCACAGGCTATAGCACTAGCAAAGATGCAGAGACTTGCACATAGTAGACACGAGTAAAGTAGATACACTACAGCAGAAATGATGCATGAGAAATGAACACCAGGCTATGCATATCCATTTATAGTCAGGTCAAGCTGTGCATCAGACATAGGCAATCAAGGGTACAAAGGGCAGGTAACAGAGTACAAAGGGCAGGGCAGATTTATCACTATTTGCACAGCTGTGAAGGAAACACAAGAGTGGATGTTTTTCTTAGGAAGATGAGTGAGTGCTGAGGATTATTAACGTAAAATCTGCTGTTGCATATTTTACCTGTCAGTGTTGGGGGGAGGGTTTTAATATAAAAGTCTTTGTAAAGGGCTAGTGTCATTCAGAGTGTGTGTGTGTTTATGTGTGAATGTGATGCATTGGAGTCTGTGGTGATGTAAGTATGGGTCTGCTGTGATACATTCTCAACAGCGTTTGCAGCACTGTGGCCTGATGTACTGGACAGGTCCAGGGCACACATGGCAGTGGTTTCAGAATCCTCTGCAAGCCCCCATCCATGGGTGCTGGATCTACCAGGATTTATAATGGCTGTACCACAACCCTGGTAGATTCTGTTGTTTTGTGCAACAGTGAGAAATGTCTGCTACTCAAAGTGCCACTGTCATGACTGCCATAATCTTGGGGTCATCTTTGTCTTGGTGTAAACAGCCCCATGGATGCAACAAAGGAAGTGCTAATGCTGTGGCAGTGAGATATTCATTGTCCATGGCCATGGTGGATATCATCTGTGGATGTAGGGGTGGACCATGTTTGTGAACAGCCCCCTCCCCTCCTGGTATATGAGCCTGAGAGGCCAAGGCATGTTCTAGTGTGTGACTGAGTTGATCCAATCAGTCAAAAATATAGAATATGCATTCCTGTAGGTCATCACACACACCTTTTATCACTCTCACTAACCTTGATATGGCTGTGAGTGTACTAGCTTGTGTCTTCATGATGAACCTGCATATATGCAGGGTGGCAGCCATTGACCCGCCATCCCTACAAGGAAGACAGTAGCCATGTCTCCTGTGAGTACCATTGTGTACCCCCTCCTGTGTACGTTTCTGCCCATAGGTTCATAGGTTCATAAGTATGTACTAGGCTAATGTCCACTGGGGCCTTATTAAACCTAGCTATGCATTCCAAATTTCTGACAAGTTCTTGTATTCCTAGGAGTAGGTGCAGATGTTGACATGTCTGTATATGGTGGCACCGCACTTTTCTGACTGATACTGTCCCCATAAATGTGTCCTCCCTGTATGATTGTGCATCCTAGATATCTGCAGGTATTGAGGTTGTGCCCATGTCTATAAATACAATGCAGTGGTGACAGTCCTGTTTCCAACACACTCTGTACCCCTTGACTGAGTTGGCTGACACCCACCATCATTATCAATGGTTTCAGATCCACAGTGATGGTCACTTGTGAATACAACAAAGCACAGTATCCTGTGTAAGTATCACACAATAACAAGTGTAAAAATGAAACTAATGTTTACAAATATTAAAATTACCACAATAAACAATGTAATTGCATACCTGTGCAGATGGCCATGAAAGGGAAATCCCTGATGTTCCTGTACACCATAAATATGACAGCTTTACTAGTCTGAGCAATGAATTATGGCTGTAGAGGACTTAAAGGTAGTTTTACAAAAAAAAGATCTACATAATCGAGACCTCCAGTAGATTCTCTTGCTGGCCAGTTCAGCTCTGTCCCAATAACCAGCATCACACTGTGAGACAGTGTGGAGGAGCCACTGCCTCACAGAGAGGCCAGAAGCTCCTCTATCACCATTTGAGGTGGTTCACATGATGGTCTTTCACCCATTGTCCTACCTTCTTGTGCCAGGTGTTCAGCTCTTTCTTCAGTAGCACATAAAATGTCAGTAGCTCTGCACAGTACCATTTCATAATTGTGGTTATTGCTGCCAACTGCACTAACATCTGTCACCACATCTTTCCAGGCACAGTCCCAGTAGGCCTTGTCAGCAGCATGCAGATCAAAGTGCAATCATTCATGGAGACAGTGGGACTGGAATATCACATCATTCTCCAATTCAGACAACTTTGGTTTACAAGCTGACAATTCAACAGAGTCCTCTGTGTAGTTTTCCTTCCCCTATTTTTTAGGATTGTTGTTTAGGTATGGAAAAAAGTAAAATTAGCTGCCTTGTTCCTGAGTGGCCCTGCAAAATTCTTACACCACTAGTCTCCCCCTTACCCATTTAGCATGCTGTTTGTGTCCCTGACAGTTATATAATCTGTGTCCACACTCTAACTAATGTAAAGCACATAGGTTTACTGACCAAATGCCCCCACAAAACAACTCCTGTACACAATAGTGTAGCTAAGGGGGTGAAAGAGGCAACTGCCCAGGTCATAAAGTGTTGAGAAAGCACCATCAGCTGATCTCAATCTCACTTTAATGCAATACTGGGTTTTAAAAGCCAGTATTACATTTGTGGACAAACTTGAGCACTGTAGCACTCTGTGTGTGGTCTAAACTGTAGCAGCTGCTTGTTGCATTGCTGCAAGCAGTTTGGTACAGTTTAAAAGTTAAAAAAAATATCCTTTTTATCTAAAACATGGTGCTGTAGCATTCTCTTTAGCTGTTTAGTACATTTGTAGGAAGCAGTTTGCTACAGTTTAAAAGAAGACATTTTTTTTAGATTTTTTTGTTGTTTTAGTAAAATGAATAACTAGGGCAGGATGGGGAGGAGTGGGTTGGTGTACCAGTAGAAGTAACATCCATTTTTTTTTGCTCTTCAGTGGAAGAGTAGAATTGGGTGGAGGGGTTGTGGAGCTGTGGTTATGTGGCTGAATTGGCCATATGGATAACCTCCTACTGTAACTCATTGAGCCACATCCGTGTCCAACAATTCTTCTACCAACTGAGGCAAGGCATGGTGGTAATGGTACACAGGGTGGTGAGTGGATCACAGTCTTAAAGGGCCTGCAGCTGCAGAATGCTTCCCTACCCCCATCATCATTTTCCTCTCCCTCTCGTGTGAATGCTCACCCCTGTTTATTGTTCCTTCCTCCTCTCACCACAGTCACCCCTTTGTTTGTCCTGTGTCTCTATCACCAGTGTTTTCCCCCTCCCACATTCTGCTACCACATACCTTGTTAATCATGTCTAACTCCCACCCACAGCCTACCCCGACCATCTTATCTTTCTCATACTTCTTTCCCCAACTTACCTTTGCTTTTGCATGGAAAATTGGCACTTCTCCTACAAAAATATTTGCCCTGCTTTCCCACCTTCATTTTGTTCATTCTTTAGTTGCTCACCTTATGTTCCACTTTTTCTTGCTTCTTTTTTTTCATCTCTTTCCTATGCTGCTATTTCCACCTTTAATCTGGTCAGAACTAGATAAACATATCTCACCAATGACTATGTAAGGCTTCCATATCACATTTCTTTTCTGCTCCTACTGTGCACTTTACGCAGCGAAGACCATCATGAATGACCATGCACAACTGATGAGTGCTCAAATTGTTCATTGTATAGCTAAGAGGTTAGCTGACATATTTCATACCTCCAACTGTTATGTACAGCCACTTTCATGCACCACTTATACAGCCTTTCCCAGAACCTGACACACAAATGAGTTCAGTGTCATTGTGCAACTTAAATTGGGCATGACCACCAAGCTTTAAGCACTTTTCTGTGTAAACTATTACGCTGACAATTATGGCTTTGGATAATGGCCTTATATCCAAAGGCAGTGTCCTGAGGAATTGTTGTCATATCCATACCTCTCAACCTCTAAGGGCAAGAAATCTGGACAAAGCCATAAATAATGGGGCAAAAAAAATTCTGAGTTAATAGGGACAATAAAGTTGATAGAGTAACAGGTTTTGTGTTGGCATGAATTTTTGGAAGGGTATGAAATCTGAGACTCAAATGTCCGTCATTATTTTCTTACTTCAATCTTTAATGACTTGGCAATGTTTTTCTAGAAAATCACAATTTTAAGAAAAATGGACCAAAAAATATGAAACAAAAATCTGTACATTCTGCGAAAAGCTTATACTTTCATCCTAGAAATGTGTGACACCCATTTACTGCATGTTTCCCTGAAGGCTTTTGTGTGAGTACTGTTGTAGCTCAGCCCGTAAATGACTACCTTAGACAATAGAGGTGATGAAGGTTGTAGGTTCTTGTCCCCTAGAGGTTGAATGCTTTAGTCTCTTACATTCTGCAACTATGTGACAACAAACTAATGTGCATTTACCTGAAGGCTTTTGTATGGCTGTTTGCTGTGGCTAAGCCTGTAAATAAAGTGCCTTGGGTAATGTAGGTAATGAAGGCTGTAGATTCAACTATAATAGGGGTTGTCTACTTCTGTCTCTTTCATTTTGCAATTGTGTGACACACAACTACTTTGTGTTTCCATTACAGGCTTTTGTCTCTTGCTGTAGGTGGTAAGTGAAGTGTCTTCGACCTTAGAGGTGATGAGGTTTGTGATTTAGTTTCCATCATGGTTGCATATAAGCACATCATTGTTTCATAACCTTTGCATTATAGTACAGGTAAAGTGGTCAAACTATGACAATGCTGTACCTACATTTTGTCACTGTATTTGTACTTTTATCCCCCACACTGTCTTTCTTGCGCTCTTTTCTACTATATGCATGCAGGTGTTTTTCTTTTTCTCTTCAGCTGTTTGCATTTATATGTGGCAATATCTAGACCAGCACTCCTGCCACCATCTAGACATGACACACCACCACCAGTGGTTACTATACCACTGCCAGCAACATCACAGCTAGTGGTGTCCACAGCAATCACACTCACCTCCACCACTCCACAGCAGCACCATTGCTTTTACCTTGTGTTTCTGACACCCGCTTCTACATTGTCTTCCACATCCCTGATTGTGTAATGACCTCCTATCACAGTCTTGTCTCGGTTATTTGTTGGCTTGTGTGGCCCAACTGACCTGTCTAACCCTCCTACTTTCATCTTAATTCCCATTCTCCATTCCTGAAGTTTTAAAACTCCAAAGATCATATTGCCGAGACCATATCTCTGAAGTTCTGAAACTCTGAAAATGATCTATTGGGATCGCTGCATAGCACAAAACCCTGGATTTGCTGTTTTCCCTACTATAGTGTGATCTCGGAGTTGGTATATTTATGAAGCAGGGGGTGTGGGGGGCATAAGGAGTGCAGGGGAGTTTACCCCCCCCCCCGCAAAATTGCACACGTAAGTTGTTTTGCTTTATTTTATTTTATTTTTTTTGTTTCGGAATTTCAAAACTTTGGACATATAGTCTCGGTCATATGGTCTTTGGAGTTTTTAAATTTCAGTTATCTGATAGGGATCTTTATATATATATATATATATATATATATATATATATATATATATATATATATATATATATATATATATATATATATATATATATATGGATTTACTTTGAAAGGTTGAACCTCATATAATTGAAATCTATTTTTGCAAGATGAAAATCATGAAAGCTTAAATACCCAAATGGTGAATTTTTCCCAGAGTAAGTAAACACTTGCCCAACATGCCCTTTTTTCCACTGTAGTGTGATCCCATAGTTGGTATATATAGTTAGGGGGAATGTGGGGTGGGTTTTCTTTACTTTGGTGTGTGTTTCATTTAAGTTTGGGCAAATGTTTACTTACCCTAGGAAAAATTCTCCATTTGGGTATTTAAGCTTTCACAATTTTGTTTTGCAAAAATGAATTTTGATTATATAAGCTTTGACATTTCAAAGTAGATCCATAAATATATATATTATATATGAGTGCCTGGGAATAAATAGGAAACCAGGATGTCAACATATGTATTTGTTGACATATGCAATTGATCAACAGCTGTGCAAGATCAACTGTCTCCAGGATAAAAGGATATGCCCTTCCATAGGGCTTGGCAATCTTGTAATTAGTATGCATAATTAGCAGGGGGTGTGGGTAGTGAAATGGGGGCTTTTTCTCTTCAAAAAAATCTTTTCTGCTCTTTGCATTTTCCAAGGATTAGTCTCAGGACATGCACATTAATGTACTGATGTGTTTTTGTCACTGTGTGTCAGTGTAAAACACATCAATATGTCTGTGAATCAGCTAACAGTAGCATATGTATATATGTATATATATATATATATATATATATATATATATATATATATATATATATATATGGATTCACTACTGAATCCTGAAATAACACAATCCTGAAGACCTAAATACTGAGACTATAAACCCAAAACCCCACATTACCGAAATATTAAAACCGTGAAATTCAAAATCGCGAAAGTACTACATATATACAGCACACACACAAACATACACACAGCCTCCCCCCATAACCAAACAAACCACCCTACACTAATGATAAGCAGGGGGCTTTGCCCCCCTACACCCCCCATGTGGGGGGCTATGCCCCCACACCCCCCTACTTTAATATTCTAACTCCAAGATCGCACAAACATACACAAGGCAAACTCTCACCCACACATTACAGCCCCTCACACACACACACACACACACACACACACACACACACACACACACACACACACACACACCACAGTCATAACACACACTTACACACACTAAAGCCCCTCACAAAACACTTACACACACATAGTTACCTGAACCGCAACACCAGAAGCGCTAACTCAAAATCCCTTAACATCGGGATTTTGAATTTCTCGGTTCTAGTCTTTTGGTAATGTGGGGTTTTGGCTACATGGCCTCGAGCTTTTGAAATTCGAGATTTCAAAAGTTCGAGATTCAGTAGTGTTCCCATATATATGTATGTATATATATATATATATATATATATATATATATATATATATATATATATATATATATATTTATATATATATGGGTGTATTTCAAATGAATGAAGACAAAGTTACCCAAATCTGAAATGAATGAGATGACAGCACCAAACTTTGACTTAATTGACTCCTCACATCATTGATTTACCCAGGGAAAGGAGCCAGTCAACCTACATTCAGAAGGTTCCCTTTTTTTCCACTAAAGTGCAATAGTGGAGTCGGTATATTTAGTTGGGGGGTTGTGGGGGATGCACCCTCCACTTCTGTGGGTTCAAAATGCATTGCTTTTGTTTTTTATGAATGCTGGCTAAAAAAAGAAAAATATATACATTTTGGAGAAAAATCTATGAAGATCCTGTGGAACATAACAAAGATGCTAAATGGACAGAAGAAGTAAAAGAGAGAATAAAAAGTTCAAATGAACAGGATATGAAATGGGATAAAGTAACAGCCAGAGAAACTGAAACAAAGTTAAGAAAGGTTCCTAATTGGAAAACCCCAGGCCCAGATGCAGTACCTAACTTTTTGGCAAAAGTATTAGCATCTTTACATGAAGATTTAGCCATGAGTAAGAACTATTTATATGCACACCCTGAACAGACACCAGCCTGGTTAACAACAGGAAAAACAATACTCCTACTTAAGAGAGAATCTGCAAGCTATCCTAAAAACTCTAGACCAATAACCTCGCTTCCAGCGACATATAAACTATATACTGGAATTGATGCTGACAGAGTTTTTGGTCATTTAGAAGAAAACTGAATCATAGCAATAAAACAAAAGGGTAATAAAAGAAAGACATATAAATCATTTGTTGTTAAATAAAATCATAATGGAGAACTGCAAAAAGTGGAAGAATCTATATATGGCATGGACAGACTACAAAAAAGCATTTGACAGTATCCCATATTCATGGATAAAAGAGTGCTTAAAAATGTGTAAGATACACCATACACTGATCTATTACATTACAGCGACCTTGAAACAGTACCAAACCACTTTGCAGTGCATGTTAAGGGGCAAATTATTATTCCAGGGATAAAAATTCAAAGGGAAATATTCCAGGGTGACTTTCTGTCACCATTTTGTCTTGCCCTTAACCCATTAAATTGTCTACTTAACAGATTAGGTCATGGCTACAATTTGGTTCCCAGAAAACAACAAAGTGTAAAGACTTATCTTCTTTTTGTAGATGATTTAAAATTGTATAGTTCATCAGATGAGGAACTGAAAGTACAACTGCAAGTGGTTAAAACATTTTCAGATGATATAAGAATGTAATTTGGTCTTGATAAATGTGCAAAAGCAACCATTAAAGCAGTAAAGCTGCAGGACCAAGAAAACATCAGTTTGGGACAGGAATGTAATATAAAATAACTTGAACAAGAGGGAGTGTATAAATATTTGTGAACTGATGAAGGATCAACAATGAAACATGAACAAATGCGAATAAAACTTAGTCTTCTTCTTTTGGCTTTTCCCGGTTAGGGGTTGCCACAGCGGATCACCTTGTCCACTCATGATTGGCAGTGGAGTTTTACGGTGTTGAGTTGCCAGCCCGGTGCCCAACCTTCCACAGAAGGCACACACATGCACACACTCACACCTAGGTTCAATTTAGAGTGTTCAATCCACCTGCAGCATGTCTTTGGGATGTGGGAGGAAACCAGAGCACCCGGAGGAAACCCACGAGACCACAGGGAGGACATGCAGACTCCGCACAGAAGGCACCCCAGCTGAGGATCGAACCGGAGAACCTCTTGCTGTGAGGCGGCAATGGGACTTAAATTAGTACTGAAAACAGCATTGACATCTAGGAACATAGTTCAAGCTGTAAAACAGTTTGACTGGCCCCAAAACGTGTTGGATAGGTTGGACAGCAAAAAAAAGGATGCTTCATGCATATCAAATGATTTATAAAAATCAGTGGATTCCAAGACTATATATTTCCTGTTCTGAAGGAGGTATGGGCCTCCTTGAAATTGATTACATGTATAGATCTGCAGTTATAGGACTGTATACATATTTGCTGACCTGACTAGACCCAAGTGTAATGAAAGTTTTGCTACATGAGATTAACTCTAAGAAGACTTCCCAACTTAGTTTAGCAGAAGCGTATCAGTGTCAAACGGGAATGGAAATCAAACCAGAAATAGAACAAAATCAGGCAGCAACTGAATGTGCCAAAAAACAAAAGAAAGAATATAGAGTGAAGGATCATATGAGAAGGCAAGAAATGTGGAAAATGCATAAATAAAGTTGCAAGTATAGAAAACTCTTGGATCAACCACAAATTGATCAGGATTGAACACAGGAATGCTTAAGGAGAGCTGAATTTAAACCAAAAAAATGAAAGGTTTATATTGGTGGCCCAAGATAGTGGACTACATACGTGTTAGTTTACAAAGTACATTGAACATATGCAGGAAACAGACAAATGTACATTTTGTAAAACAGAATTGGAAACAGTTGCACATCTTGTTGCTGTTTGTGATATACTAATGGCAGAAGGACTGTATACTGAAAGGCATAATAATGTGGCAAGACTGTTGCATTGGGGATTGTGCAAAAATTATAATATTGAAGTAGCTGAAAAACACTGGAAACATGAGCCACAAAGCATCATAGAAAATGATGAAGTTTATATCACATGGGATCAGTCATTGTCAACAGTTCAAAAAATAGATGTGAGAAAACCAGATATAGTAGTTAATGAAATGAAGACAAAAGTAGCATTGATCAGTGAAACTGCTACACCCAGTGACTACAATGTCTCATTGACAGAGAGACAAAAAGTCATAAAATACCAGGATTTGCAGGCAGAAATGAGGTCAGCATGGAAGAAGGATACCCAGACAGTTCCAGTCATAATAGGAGCAACGGGTCTTATAAAAAGGAATTTGCAATCATACTTACATGTGTTACGATACATGTAACTCCATATAAATAGCAGAAGGAATCATTACTGGGCACATTACGGGTGCTGTGAAGAGCAGTTTTGGCTAACATCAAAGACTGAAACAATACTAATTTCAAACTTTAATCATACTTTGACTTAGGAATGGGATCCATTCCCGTCATGGTATTAGAAACCCAAAAGACTTGGAGAAATTCAAAAAAAAGGAAAAAAAAATATTTTGGAAGTCAAAGGCATATTTCTGATCAACATCTGGGAAATAACTCTGCTAAAATATGAAGATCACAAGTCATTTTAAATTATGCAACTGAAAGTGTGAATCAGTATGCATGCAGCTTGCAACCTTAGGTTTTGGATGTGCGTATCTGTTGTTGCAAAGAAGTCATATCTGTATGGGTACCCTTCACATGGTCGACTTTTCCGAAAGTTGACTTTCATATGGCCGAGACCACATGATCGACTTTCGAAAAGCCGACCATGGGGAACCGCTATCTCCATACAGTGCGGAATGGGAAAATTTCCTTCTTCCGCACCGTACGGCAATCTTGGAGTTGGTATATTTAAGGGGGGGGGGTGCAGGTGGGCGTAGACCCTCCTGCTAACAATTAAAGGTAAGTGTTTTTTGTGTTTATTTTACATGGTTGGCTTTTTGAAAGTCGATCATATGGTCTCAGCCATATGAAAGTTGACTTTCTGAAAAGTCAACCATGTAAAGTAGACCCATCTGTACACATATTAGCCATATGTAGCACTGTGCATGATTATGCAGTAAACGTGTAAAAGTATGGCTCTGATGATATGTTTTTATTATTGAGATACAATGACATATCTTTAGGCACAAAATACAAGACAGTGATGCAGTGGCACAGCTTTAGGTAAACTGCTCAATAAATGGTGAGGGGACAAGATCATTTATGGTCCATATAAACTGAACTGTCATTATAGCTAGTGTCTTTCTAAATAGGATACTGATTAAGTGCGTGGGAGAGATAACTGAAACTGAAAGTGAACCCTCATCCACAGAGTAAGATAAACAAATGTTGTCCATATTTATTAAAGGTTTCCCACGTTTGTCAGGACTGACTGTCATATTCTCTTTCTTCCTTTTATTCATGACTTTGTGATGGCACCTGACCCAATTCCCTCATATCCGAGGTAATACTTCATACAGCTCATTTCTTTTTATTTAGGCTGTAGACATCAATGAGTCCCACCAACTTCCAACTTATTGCCATCTGAAAAGTTTAGTGATTAGAAAATAAAGAATAAATGTAGTGCTCTAACCCATTTTGAGAGCGGTTATAGCCCATCAGGTTGATAAATATAAATGGGTGTCACACATTTCCCACAAGGTAAAGAGTTACTGGATCTCTCTAGAATGACATCATGATCTAAGTTGATGTCTGAAGCCAATTATATTTTATTTTCTTTATATTTAGTTAGACTTGTTCTATTCTACTGGATATATTTTAAGGCTGTTATATTTCAGCCAGTGAGTACCTAATCAATTTACCTTCCAGTTATTACAATGTGCAAACTATCTGGTTATTGTGAAGTCTTGTTTACATAATGAGGTCCATACTCTTTTCTGTCTTTCGACAGACAACCTAAGTAGCAAATGCTCTATCACCCAATTACTACAATGTGAAAATTCCTGGATTATTGCAAAGTTGGCATTTACTGCAATGTGGAAAGCACTGCATTATTCTGAAACTGTCATGTACTGGTATTTCACCTGTATGTGGTGTATATATTTGTTTTTGTCCTATATCTAGATTAAGCTGATCATTTTTGGCCAAGACTGTGGCTGAGAGGAGTCATCAGATCAGCTCACTTGCTTACTTAACAGATAAACAAACAATAAATAAAGTGAAGTGATTTTAACCACTTACAAATGTTGATTATACAAATAGTGAAAATCATTTAATGTTATTTAATTAGACTTTAGCAGGCTTTTATTGTAATATACAGGAAGCCTGTAAGCAAGCTAAAGAGCTGGATGTTTAAAGCCAAAACAGCCAAATTCAAAGAAATATAAGATAAATGATAGGCGATAGAGTGCAAAAGTACAGGGTTAGTTTCAAGAGAAAGGGAGCTAAGGACTAGAGTGCCTCACCGGTCAGGAGTGAGATCTGTGCTGTTAAATATATTTGTTGCTAATACCATATAAATCATGAGGAAAGAAACTCAGCACAGTTGTGGATGATGCAGAAATGGTGGCAGTGGCTGGTGACAGAGTGAAGTACCTTAGAAGAGATTTGAGAATGCTGTTTAATGGAATGACAGGTGAGATATAAAGTTCAGAGGTAAAC
Source organism: Protopterus annectens (assembly GCF_019279795.1). Classification (NCBI taxonomy): domain Eukaryota; kingdom Metazoa; phylum Chordata; order Ceratodontiformes; family Protopteridae; genus Protopterus; species Protopterus annectens. The sequence goes on along the minus strand of NC_056737.1, from coordinate 1,314,302,562 downwards.
AATGTAAGGTGTTGCACCTATATAAAACCTAGGTAGGTGTGACTTAAAACCACCATCTGGCCACTTTAACAACAATCCGGAAGCCCCACCCAGAGCAAAAAAAAAAAAAAAAGACGAGCAAAAGAGTAGTCTACATCTCTGAGGCATGTACTTCTGCCATAGGAGGCATATCCTCATCTCTGTGTGTCATAAAGGGTCTATATCATATGAGCAAAAGTTTAAAAATGTGAACACTCACAATCCCGAAACTACCTGACCTCGAATTTGCTATTGTGAGGGGCTACACTTCCTGCTAAATATATATATCAACTCCAAGATCACACTACAGTGAGGAAAGGGCAACTATTCCAGTCTTCACTGTACCATGATCTCAGAATAAGCACTTTGAGGTCTGGTGGTTTCGAGATTGTGAGCGTTCGTGTTTTTAAACTTTCACTCATATGATACAGACCTGTCATAAATGTGGTTTCTATTGGAGTACTGAAACATTCCATAGTGATTACATAAGGAAAAGAAAAATGATGGGTACAGAGAAAGGCCACCATGATTTTAAATGAGAAGGAACTTAAGCTTTAGATTTTAGAATGGCTGATGCAGCTCTCCTGAAAGGGCAAAGGGCAAAGTTGTTTATAATATGGTTTCACAAAGTCAGTATGTGGAAACGCATATGACCAGAAGTAATGAGGAAGAATGCAGTGTGCATGAGATCATCAATTCCAAACTTAAGTAACAAGTTTCAGTTTGGAAGAGAGAAATTATTTTTTCTCTGAAGAAGTCATGCAGGAATGGAATAAAATGCTCTTCTGGGTAGAACTAAATATAACAAAGTGACTAACGAAGTTCCAAACATCAAGTTTTGGTTTGGATATTATAAATCACTGTTAGAAATTACTTTTTCTCTGATGAAGTATTTTGGAACTGGAATGGGATACAACCTTTCTGAATATAAGTAAGTATAAAAAAGTGGATTGTTTAAGCTGGCATAAGATAAGTGGAAGAAAACTGGAAGAAGGAGAGGATGAGTATTAGCAGGGTGTTAGGTGTGGCACTTGTGCAGAGCAGACAGATGATTTGTCTTTTTTGACTGCATTAAATTTGTATGCATTGATGTATCTGATCTGGAAATGAGTCTTCACATATTTCTGAAAAAACATATCCAGAATCCTTCACTGGATGCTATACACTGTGTTTTAATTCTGATGGCACATTACCCCACAAGTAAAGAGACAATTGTCTTTGTTGTAGATATTGCAAGTACATCTGTTGATCCTTATAAATCTTCTAGGTTCTGATTGCCTGTGCTTTCACTTGCATAACCCTTTCACATGGAATTTATCAACAGTTTCTCTATTCTGATGCATGAGATTGGGGTATTCATTTTCTTTTGCCTCTGAGGATTTTGCAGCATTGTTTACATATTGTTAATACTTGTTTCTTTCAGAGTTTATTTCAGTATTTCTTGCACTAAAATTGCACTTTGCACCTTGTATATGTATGTATATGCATAATTACTTTTTTTGTCTTGTTCTTAATAGTTGCATGTATGTCGTTTGTCTTGTTCTTAATAGTTGCATGTATGTCGTTTATGTAATTCATATTTGGAGAGTCACTGAAACCAGAGTCAAATTCCTTGTATGCATGCATACTTGGCCAATAAACGCGATTCTAATTCTGATTCTGATTCTGAGTTCATTTCATATTCCATGACTTGCCCACAGCTGACATACCTCTCAATTGTCTAGATTTTTGATGAATGTCTAGATTTTTTACTCATATTTTTGGTCTATTCTTTCTGTAGGTGGATTGGACACTCTAGATGAGCCCTAAGTGTGAGTGTGTGCATGTGTGTGCCTTTTGTAGAAGGTTGGGCACCGTGCTGGCAACTTGACATTGTAAAACTCTACTGCCAATCATTCTGTAGACCGTTGTTCCACTGTGGCGACCCCTAACCTAAATGTTGTGGTTTTCCGGCAAATCACTGAGGATTGAAGTTACTAATAATAATATGCATTTGATATTCAGACTTCACATCCTTTAGAAAATGAATGCTAACACAAATCCTATTAGTCTAGCAACTTTCTAAATTTATAACAGCAATATTTATACTCTGTCTCTATTTTCCAGCATTTGCCCCCTCATTATTTTAGGCTTTTACCATATTTCTTGCACCAAGAGGTTGAGAGGTATGACAGCTGATGACATTCACTCCATTTCTTTAAGACTTGTTAGTGACATTGTAAATTTAGAAATTATAACTGGTACAAAGTTCAGATATCCCTAGGAAGTTCCTAGAGATATGTTCACTTTGAAAAAAAAATTGAAAATAAACAGATAAAGTAATATGTGAAGACATTTTTCTCATTATGTTGAAGTGTTTTCATCCTTGTAAAAGCTATCTCTACAAATCTACCACAACAAATTCATCATTAATGAGTTATAAGCTCACATGGCAAGTAATATGAGTACCCATGCCCTAGAAGGCCCATGTTTCAGCAGGGCCATCCATTCCTCTGAAAGCCAATATCTGTACAGTGGTACAGGAATTTGAAAGACCCAAAGTGGGGTGGGGCTGTGAGTGGCATGTGTAATCTCACCCATCCTAAAGAAAGGGAGGTGGTTTGACCAATGTCATGTCCCTAAAGGAATATGGGGATTATTATCATAGGATTTTAGGAAGTTACTAGGCTAATGGCCCTAGAGCCCTCACAAGCCTAGTCAAGTTCTGCCCTTGTTTCCATGATCAGCACCTATTGCCCCTGTCCAAGAGGGACACAAGTGGAACCCCTGGGGTAAATTTATGGTTACCTATCCAATCATCCAGACTGTACTTGAAGAGGGCAAAAGAGGTGCTCTGCCTGACATGAATTGAGAGTCTGTTCCACAGGTGCTGTAACTTCTGGGAAACAAACCTGTCCCTCCAGTAGGTTCTATTAATATCACATACCAGGTTAAGGTCTTTAGAACTAGTAACCTGTGAGCCACTGGACTTACGGATATGTGGCATTTCCAATAAAGCAGAATCAGAGATTGCCTAATATGCAAGGCAGAGATTGCCTCTGAGTAGTCTGTATGAAATGGAGTAAAGTGGCAGTGATTTCAGCTGATCCACATTGGACAGATACTGAATACCTTGAATTCTACTTGTCAGGATATTTTGTGGTCTCTCCAGTTGCTGCAGGTGCCTGGAAATGTTCCTACCAAAAGTGGTGTTGTACTCAATTATTGGCCTGATGAGGAAAGAATACAGGAAGGTTATAACTTCTTTTTTTTTTTTTGGAGGCAATGCCCTTAATTATGAGCAATATAGAATGCCCTTCTTACCACTGTGGAGACATGCTGATCAAAGGTAAGGTTGCTGTCAACCTGTGTGCCAAGGTCTCTCACCACTGAGTGTGGGCTTAGGGTATTTCTATTGATGTGGTAGTTATCAGAAACATTGCTGTTACCGAAAGGGATGATAATACATTTTTTGCACTGAGTTTAAGACCATGACTTTGGCAGCAATCATGTGTTTGCATAAGACTGTCTTGTAAGATGTTGACATGGTTTAGAGATTCTATGACTTCTCCCAGTTTGCAGTCATCAGCAAGCTTTGTCAACCACAGACCTTTAGTTTTTGCTTGTACATCAGAGAAATAGATTCTGAAGAGTAGTGGTCCCAGGACTGATCCCTGTGGAGCACCATTGGTTACGGGTCTGCTGTTTGGAGGTGGATTCCCCTATTTTGACTGTAGAGGTTCTATTGGTGAGCCAGTTAGCGACCCACTGATGATATAAGGGTTGATACCTAACTGGGTGACGTTGTCAATAATGCCTGAATGGGGAATAGTGTCAAAAGCCTTGGCCAAGTCCAAGTAGGTTGTATGCACAGTTTTCCCCTCATCTAGATCTCTGGTGACTGTCTTGCAGAAATACACCAAGGTTAACAGGCATGATCTCCCTTTGACAAATCCAAACTGAGTAGGGTCAAGTGTTTAGAGAGTACTTATATCTTTGTTGATAAGATCCATGATGATTTGCTCCATGGCCTTGCAGATAAGGCTAGTCAGGCTAATAGGTCTATAATTCCCAGGGTCAGTGGAAGCACCACCTTTGTGCAAGGGGATAACAGTGGCCGTTTTCCATTCAGCTGTGGTGAAGCCGGTGCTTAGACTATGATTGAAAAGAGTACTCAGTGGTGTTGCTAATTTTGTTGGAGACCATGTGGAACACAGCCAGGGATTTTATCAGGTCCTATTGATGCTGCTGTGGTCTTGGCCTTAGAGAGGGCATTTATGACCTGCTCTTTAGTGATACAAGGTCAGGTACAGGTGGAAAGAATGTTACTGGGTATATGTGGTGGAGCCAGGGTGTGATGACCCTACACTGGCCCAGTAATCAAGGAGCCTCAATCCTCATCACTGGCAACAGTGAGGGACATACACAATGGAAGGATGACAAGTACACATGCAGTAAAGTACAATTTAAGAGCACACAGAGATCACAGTCAGTCTGGGGCTGGTGTCTGCCTCTTTCTCCAAATCCTCTGTAAGACTTCCCACTGGCACATCTATAGAGTTGAGATCTCAGCGGAGTGGCCAAGCCAAATCCTCCAGCACCCTCTCTGTCCAACCAGTGCTTCATGTCCCTGCTGAAGTAGCTAACACACACACACACACACACACACACACACACACACACACACACACACACACACACACACACACACATTTTGAAATTATTTGATGTATACACAAACACAAACCTGGGAAAGGCTGGCACTGGTTTATGTTTACTACCTATGCCCCCTTCTGCCCAGACTATAAGGTAGTACCAGCTGCCAACAGCCACTGCTTATCAACTACTTTTAAGGCCCTTACCAAAGGGTGCCCAATCTTACTGTGTAATGTTACTATTAATCCAAATGGTAGTTTGACCAAGAGCAAGGCTATTTAGCAGTGGCCTGTACAGTGTCACGAAATACATATGCAAGTACTCTAAGAGGTTAAATATGCCCCACAAATATCAGCCAGAAAGATATGTTAAATATATTTAAGCAATAACCAATGATGTGGTGTGGTATATTGAAGATTTACCCATGGTTGGTGTGGTTTAATCATGAGGGCAAAGCCCGAGTGATTAAATAAAGCCAACTGTGGGTAAATTTCAATATACCACAACCACATAGTTGGTTATTGCTATTATACAATGACATTTAAGAAAAAAATACTTACTTTTCTTAAATAATGTCTTTGTATAATGGTGCATTACTGTTCTTCCACGGCTGGTGGTATACAGCTGCGTTGTTTTGATGTACTGCATATGCATATGGGACTTGCGTTCCCATGCATACCCAGTACATCAATGCTTGGAAAAGGAAGCAACAGAGAAAAGAAAGTCTCTGTTGCTCTGTTTTTGTTTTCTTTTTTTTTTTATTATTATTATTATTAAAAAATGTTGGGCTATTTTAGGGGTGGGAGAGAGAGAAAGAATGGAGGAAATGCAAAGAAAATCAGGTATGTGTCTTTAGTTTTAAATAACGTACCTGATTTTCTTTGTATTTCCTCCATGCTGCCTCTCGGGGATGTTTGGAGTACGGAAGATAGTTTTTTTTTTTTTTTTTAAATTTTTGTTGAAAAAAATAAAATAAAAGTTTTGGAATATACAAAAGGAAAGAAGTCCGGGTGACCGGACCTTTTTCCGTTGGTATATTGTGGGATTTACAACAGGTATGCTAGTTGGGCTGGGCAATTAGCATGCACATGTTTGAATACTAATGGCCAGTCATTGTATAATTAATAATAAATAAAAGAACAAGACAATACTCAATCAACACAGTAACTACAGTGTTCAGAATCACAGGAAATATTTTAAAGTAACATTGCAGGACAGTCTCAAATAAATACAGAAAACAGCAAAACTAATCTGTACTATATTCCTATCCTTATCTAAAAGATACTATGCCCTAAATAACTTACTTACAGAGCAAGGCAAATGCAGATGATGGATGTTTCTAGGTCCAAGACAAGATACAAAATGCACAGTCTTTCTCTGAGAGAGTTCTTAAATTAATAATCAACATTACTGCTGGGTTAGCTCTGATGACATCACTCTTTGTCACCTGACTTCAGTTCTCAGGCTAAACAGATATTCAGAATTTAACACCTCTGTGTCAAAAATATATATCTCTCAGAAGTGTGCAGCTGCTAGAAAGTCATAGAGCAATAAAAACACTTCTGCATTTGAAATCTAGTAATTATTTCAGTTTCAAGACAATATGAAAACCTCTAGATCTAGATGTTGTGTCTGCTTGCTGCACTGAAACTGAAATAACACAATCATAAAACGCTTTACTTTTCAACTTATTTTTTTTGACATTTTGCAAGTTAATGCTGTATGTTCCCTAGCTTCTACTATTAAAACATACAGTGGGGAGGTTGGCATAATGGTTAAGGTGTTCACCTTACAGACACAAGGTGCAAGGTTTAATTCTCACTAGGGGTAACTGGCTAGGCTTAAAATGGCCCACAAGAGCAGTTAGTCCAGTACTAAATTATGGAACTATGAACCTATGAATATTTGCACAGGTATATAGTTTATGTACATTTCTGTTCTTTTCCAGTAGAGTACACTCTGGTTACATTCTTGAAGCTCAGTACATAACATACAGTTATCTTACATTTGTAAGACAAGCATATACAGTACACTGTGGTTACATTCTTGAAGTTCAGTACATATACAGTTCTCTTACATTTGTAAGACAAGCATATGAATCATATTAATATTCACAAATGACATATGATTATTTACAAAATTCCAGATAGCTGGGCTGGCACTGTCACACAGGTGAGTGAAGTTTTCACAGAACCTGTTGGCTAACAGGTTTTCTATGTCCACAGGCTTAGTGTATGTGGTATTATTAACTATACGTTCAGTGCAAACCAGAGTCTTACTTTTTATGCTACTGATATAACTAACGAACACCTTATGGTTGTCCTTAGTTGAGAATGCTAATTTGGATTTGTAGTTTGCTTTGGAGGACTTCACAAGAAGTCTTATTTGGTTGTTTAAGCTGAGAAGGAAGTGTTTCCAGTTTAGGACACACTCCCTCTTACATATGAACATAAATGTTTCCCTCTTATTGTAAAGCCTGTTATTAGCAGTTATCTACCAGGCAGGTTTGCTTTTCCTTTAAGAGCTTGATTTGGTCCTATCAGGTATGGCCATGTCAATGCAGTTATACAAGTGGTTGTAAAAATATTAGTGTAGGACTCAGCATAGTTGCCAGACACATCTTAGGGGGGATGTATAGTGAAGCTATTTATACCATCTCTTAGAAGGGATATAATCTGCTTTGGAGACTTTTTTTAGTTTAGTTGCTGCTGGGAGTGGTGAGGGTGTGTTAGTTACTTCAAATGAGACTGACTTGTCTTCAGAAATGACAATGGAAGACCTCACAGTGGGGGTGCTACAGTGGTCTCCCATATTGGTAATTACCAGATCCAAGATGTTGGCACCCCTAGTCGGGGTGCCCAACAGCTGGTCCAGGGCATAGGAATTAAAGAACTTGAGGAACCTTTAGGAAAGTGAGTTTGAGCATGAGTAATTTACCCAGTCAATGGATGGGTAATTAAAATCACCCAGGAGCATGGTGTTCAGATGTAGATCCAAGTAGGGAGAGTGGGTGCCTTGATTCATGGAGGGAATATTGTAGCTGGCAATGACTTGAACAGGTATCCTACTAACAGTTAGTTGCACCTGAAGTGTCTGCAGGTAATCATGCTGTTTAAAAAATCTGGAGGTGTATTTATCTTTGATAAATCTTGATATACCACCTCCTTTAGCTTTCATACCTTCTGTTTGACAACATATGGCTGGACATGATATTGCACTGCCAGGAAAGTTGGGTAGGGCTGGCAATGCATGTTCTCTCTGAGGTATCAGTGAATGCAGTATCAGAGCCAATGGCAGCTTGGGTTAGTTTGGTTAAAGGAGTGGAATGCGCATAACTTATAGAGTGGTCGATTCTCTAAAACACAACTCTCAACTGCAAAAACAACAAATGGTCTGATTAGGCATTAACATTGGCTAGGGAACCAAGTGGTCATAAGGTTCTTACCCTGACCAGGGAATGACTGGATCAGGCTCACAATATATAAGTGGAACAAATGGGATAGTTGGGTAGAGGAATAGGAGGCAAAGAAGTAGTAATATGCTCAACTGCTGTGCAACCTAATACGTGGAGTTTCATTTGTAAAATCACATTTCTTACTTAGCAATCACCTGTTAACCACAAATGTAGCTTGAGAGCAGCTTAGTGAACTAAAATAAAATACCAGTTACATTATTGACTCTATCTGTGCAATTTGATAGCAAATAAGTACAGCAATGCTACTAATTAAGGCAACATTTACTTGTAAGAAGCACAAAAAAATATATAAAATGCAAACTGTGTTTTCATTTTTTAACTTTTTTAATTTTTCCAAATGTTTAGAGCAAAGCTCTCAACCTCTTAGCACAAAAAAATCTGGACAAAGCCAAAAAATGGGGGGGGGGAGCTCTAAAATAGGGAAACATTTTAAATACTGCCCTTATAAACTTAGAAAGTTGTTAGAATAAAATGGTTTTGTGTTAGTGTGACAAAGGAGGATACTGCCAGCACAGCTATCTGGAATTTTATAAATAATTATATGTAATTTGTAAATATCAACAAAATTTGCATAAGATGCTTGTATTACAAATGGGTTAGAACTGTATGTCATGTGTATATCAAACTGCTAGTACAGAAGTGTGTGTTGAAAAGGTTTTTGCAAAGTACTGTTTGAAATGTAACCACAGTGTGCCCTACTGAAATAGAACAGAAATGTACATGCACTATTGTAACTGTTTACATATATAAATGTGAATCAAATAAGGGTATCCTCAGTTACTAAAACACTCAGAACACTCCAAAGACAGAGGATGCAAGCAACTTCAGTAGATGTACAGCCACAAATAATCCCAAATGAATAAAAGGCAGGCACTTCTGGTATTTAATGCCACTAGTTTATTATATACGTTTTTGTCACAACATTTCATCAGAAATGAACAATGGAACTAAAATCACACCCCTATTTATATCTGCAGTCAAATTGAGTAGCCTCAAAGCTATTAACAACTTAAAGAAAATTTTAAGAGACAAAACAAAAAAAAGCATATTACACTCCATGCAAGCACAGCACTGAATTAAACTGTCATGTGTTCTGATTTAAAATGTAAAAAACTGTATTCATAAACCTTATTATCCTAAATATTACTGTCTAAAAATTATAATAATTTTATTAACACTGCAAAAACAATTAAAAAAAAAAAGTATATAAATATTGCACACTCTACACATTACAATCTTGCAGCCCTTAACTTCAAGACAGGTAGAAGGGAAACATTCTCATTTAATCCAGGTTCCCTGTTAGGCTTCAAGGATAACCTGCCAATATAACTCATGGTACTCAATTTGTGTCTTCCATTGACCAACTCTCACATCACAGGGAATTTCTTCTAACACATAAAAAGAAAAAAACAGCCTGGTCCCAAACCAAAGTTTGTTTATATAGAGCGTTGACATTTTAGTTACGGATGTCTCTAGTGTGCTCATATATTCATCTCTTCAGCTTTCTCTCCATTTTACCAATATAAAAAGCGGGACAGGACCCACATTTAGCTATATATACGAGATCCATAGATTCACATGAGGAATGGCTGGTTGCAGCTATGCATTTGCTGCATGCTTCTACAGTGACTACTTCACCTTTTTCTATCAGAGGGCACTGGGGGGGCATCTTCCACATTTGTATGTCTCTAATTTATAATGATTAGTCCTATTTGAAACATTTCTTTCTATCAAATTTTTAATATTCATGCCCTTTCTAAAAGTACAAGTGAGGGAAGTATCTTTAACCCCTCTAAGATCAGACAACTGGGAGAATCTCCCCCATCTGTTATTCAAAATGTCTCTAATAACAATAGCATCCCCACTAAAATCAGTGGTAAAGGAAGACTCATAGTTCTTAGTTACAAGTGCAGTATCAGTATTTGTCCCAGTGGACCCTTCTGCCACCAAGCTGTCCATCCCTATTATAGGACAAAATCTACTTTGCCTGTCCTCTTTTACTTCCTTAGCCAACTGTTCTATCAATCCACTAGGATAACTCCTCTCAATGACCATGTCTTTTAACTTCAATACCTCCAAGTCAAAGTCACTGTCAGATGTCATACAACTATCTTTCACCAGCTGACCTTTCATTATACCTTTTTTCTGACTAAAAAGGTGGGCACTTTTAAAGTGAAGGAAAGAGTTGGAATATGTCTTTTTCCTAAAGATTTTTGATTTAAAGCCACTTGGTGTTTTCTATAGTAATATCCAAATAGTTTAAAGTATCTCTGGTACAATGATGTGTGAACCTCAAAAAACTAGTGCTCTTGAAAATGTAATCAAAAAATTTTTACAGTCTGTCCTCTGTGTCCTTCCAAAAGATGACTATGTCATTCAAAAAATGTCTATAGATGTACCAACAATCTTTAAATGGGGACTCCAAAGCATATTTTCGCTCCCAGTACATAAGTACAAGGTATACTTTTCTGGTTCCCCAAGAATGTCTAATATTTTTGTATCAGAAATGGTGGTGTCCATGAAAACCATGCCCCCTCCCTTATCTGGTTTCATAACCCTTACATATTTATTGTGCCTAATGTCTTTCAATAAGTTATACTCCTCAGTAGTAAGATTAGGTGAAAATCTGTTGTTCAGTATAGCTCTCCTAAGTTCTTTCTCCACCATCAACTCAAAACTTTTCAACTGAGGGTGTGGAGGGTTAAAAGTACTTTTTCTCTTAAGACCTTTATGGGCCAACATATGTTCTACTTCACCCATCATTATTTCAAAGTTTTTCTTCCGCAGAAACATTTTAAGATCAATAATTACTCTACTAATGTCCGACTTCCACTTGGGGACAAAATTGAATTCTTTACAAAATAGTGAGAAACAAGTCTTATTAATATCCAGGCTACTGTAATTAAATATGTTGTATCCCCCTGATCATATAGACCCCTCTTGCATAAAAGGCTGAAGGTTGTTAAGGCTGGTGTTTCATTTAATATTTCCTGTTGCCTTTCTGCCTGGTCCAACCCATATTGTTGCCCCTGTTGTTGCCCCTGCCCCTCCAGTAATAACTGTTGGAACATTTGTTCTGGGGACTCTCAGACCTCCTGAGGGGTGGGTATTCCACATGGTCCTGGTAGTTTAAACTAGGTTCACCTTGAGACAATTCAGTTTCTTGTTCACCCCAGTCATCTCTAGGGTTAGTGTCCCCTTTATTATTAAACTTCAATCTATTTAAAAGTGGGTCATCAACCCCCCTAGGTTTAGGATAACTCCTTTTTTCCTTGTACTCAATCAAATCCCTGTCATTTACCTCTTTTTTCTCTCAAAAATTTCATTACATTTTTGGTCAACAGTGACCCTAATATCCATATATTGCTTCCGGTATTCATCTACTTTAAATAATAAATCTTCAGTAATTTTCCTGTTGACAATTTCTGTCTGCTTAAAAACATCTCTTAAAATAGACTCATTGTTCTTAATGATGGCTTGCATTACCTCAAAACTAGCTGTATCAAAAATATGCAACAAATTTTGGTGAAAAACCAAACCATCAACAACATTGTTGGGAAATTTCCAAGGCCTAAGACCCTTAAGCAGAGTTCCCAGTTTTAAACATTCATTAAAATAAATATTATCAAGATTTAAGGAACGGTGTTTAAGCATAAGCATTTGCAAAAAATTAACATTGTCAGCATATGTTGCATTACTACACACAGTCAAATATTCTGTGTTAACAGCTGTAAAGTCAAAGTGTCTTTCAAGCCACACATAAAGTCACGAGAATTCATAGTTAAGTTAACATTACAACAGTCACCTTGTAAGGTAGTGCATTTAGAAGTCCCAGCATAAAAGTTGACACCACCCTGTTCATCCACTCCAGCTAGGTGTTTCTTCAAACTCTAAATTACCATTGCCTGCCCATTTTTCCTTACAGAACTCTCAAGACAGTTCTTAGCCTGTGCAGCACTAACAGCTGTTTGCAAAGCTTCCTGATTACCAGGAAGTGAGTGCATGAATCCACCATTTGGGGCAGATTGATAGGAGGGAGTCAGCAGCTCAATAAGTTGAGACAAATGACTGATAAGAGTTTTAGTTCTCCATCTTCACTGTTACTGGCTGCCATAACAAACGGAGCAGTCACCAACTCCCAAAACAGTACCAAATAAATGTGAATCAAATAGGGGTATCCTCAGTCACTAAAACACTAAGAACACTCCAAAGACTGAGGATGCAAACAACTCAAGCAGATGTACAGCCGCAAATAATCCCAAACAAATAAAAGGCAGGCACTTCTGATATTTAATGCCACTAGTTGATTATGTAAATTTTTGTCACAACACTTCATCAGAAATGAACACCAGAACTAAAATCACACCCCTATTTATATCTGCAATCAAACTGAGTAGCCTCAAAGCTATTACCAACTTAAAGAAAATTTAAAGAGAGAGAACAAAAAAAAAATGGTTTTGTAAATAATTATATGTCATTTGTAAATATCAAGAAAATTTGCATAAGATGCTTGTGTTACAAATGTGTTAGAACTGTATGTCATGTGTATATCAAACTGTTAGTACAGGAGTGTGTGTTGAAAAGGTTTTTGCAAAGTGCTGTTTGAAATGTAACCACAGTGTGCCCTACTGAAACAGAACAGAAATGTAAATGTACTATTGTAACTGTTTAAATATATATATATATATATATATATATATATATATATATATATATATATATATATATATATATATTAATAGTGGAAACTGGAATGCAGGAGTTTAACTTCAGAAAAATAGCTGAAATTAAATTACTTTATGGCTACACAATAAAAGATGGTATATTTCAGCTTTCAGTGCAACAAGAGACACAATATCTGTACTAGAGAGCTCTCTGTATTGTCTTTAAGGTGAAATAATTACTAGTCTTAAAATGTGGAAGAATGTAATTGTTTTATGTCTTCCAGCATTTGCCAAAGATCTGAAGTCTGTATTTTTACAGGTAGATGCTAAATACTGCTATCTTCTAGCAGTGGGGGCTTCAACTGGGAACTAGAATCCGATGACAAGAAATTATGTCATTCTGCAAGCTATCCCAGCAGTAATATTTGAAATATTAATTTGAGAAGACTCTTAGACATAGAGGGGATTCTGTATTCTGTCTTGGACCTGACAAGAACCATTCACTACAACATCTTCCTTGCTCTAATAAAGTAAATTTGTAGGGGGCAGTATAACTCTCTTAGATACAGTTGGGAATATAATAAAGCTTAGTTTAGATATTTTTCTTTATTTATTTGAGACTGCCCTGCAATGTTGTTTTAATTATTTCCTGTGGTTTGAACTCTGATGTCACTGTGAATATATATTATTTTCTTGTTCTTTTACTATTTATTATTAAATATACTTAAACCTTTCATTGTGGCTGATCTGTGTCGAGATATTTAGGTTCTGAGTGTACTTGCATATTTATTTGGTGACACTGTGTGGGCCACTCCTGGTCAAACTACTATTTGTATTAATATTAATATTACACAGTAAGATTCAACACCCTTTATTAAGGAGTAAGATTCAACACCCTTTATTAAGGGCCTTAAAGTAGCTGATAGGGACTTGACTGGTGTCAGTGGTAACTATCTTATAGTCTGGGCATAGGGGAGAGCATAGCTAGTAAACCTGTACCATCCTCTCCCAGGTGTGCAGGTGTGTGTGTGTTTGTGTGTGTGTGTGTGTGTGTGTGTGTGTGCGTGTGTGTGCGTGTGTGTGCGTGTGTGTGTGTGTGTGTGTGTGTGTGTGTGTGTGTGTGTGTAAATCAAACCTCAAAGAGTGTGTGTGTGTCAGCTACTTGGGCAGATACACAAAGCACTGTTTGGACAGAGAGGGTGCTGGTAGGTCTTGGCTTGGTCACTCAGCTGAGATCTCAACTCTGCTATCTATGCTAGTGGGGAGTCTTACTGGTGATCTGGAGAAAAAGGGATAAACCAGCCCCGGGCTGACTGTGGTCTCTGTGTGCTCTTAAGAAAAATTGCTCTTGATGCAGACAGCAGCATCTGGAAGATTGCGTGTGTACCATTTATCCTCCCAGTGTATGTCCCCCACTGTTGCTAGTAGTGAGGATTGAGGCTCCCTGATTACTGGTCCAGTGATGGACCATCACAGTTGCCATGCATTTTCTGAAGTATATGAAGTCTGCCACTCAAATGCCTGTCATTATTTAGTGAATTCAGTCCTCAATGATTTGCCACAAAAATCCAGAAAAATCACAAATTTTATGAGTAACAGTCTAAAAATATGAGGCAAAAATCTGGACCTTCTGCAAAATTCTGGACAGTTGAGAGGTATGGTTTAGAGCTTCAAATACCTTGATAGGAATGGACCCATTCATAAGACAAGGTGCAGTGAAGTTCATGAAGTTAGTATTGCTTCAGTCTTTGAGGTTCCTCAAGAGTGCCCTTCCCAGCATCTGTAGTGTACGTAGAACTGAATCTTTCTGCATCTCATACTAAGTTAAAGGTATAAACAGCATATTACTTCTGCTTAAAAATTATTTTTAGATCAGCCCTGTTGGTCCTACTGCTACTGGTTCGATATGGATGTCTTTATTCCAGATTGTTCTAGTTTGTGCTTGCATATCCTGGTATTTTATGACTTTCAGCTTCTCTCAGTACTCTGGACATTATAATGATGAGGAGAGGCTATTCCTATGATTAAAGTTACTCCTGTCTTTATTTTTTTTCAGCAACAATATATGGTTCTTCTGCTTCTATATTATCGACTGATGCAATTTAGTAATCCTGTATAAACCCAACTTGTTCACGTTTAGTAATTCTTTATGGTTCATATTTCCAAAGTTTCTCAATTACCTGATGTCCTAGAAAAAATATTATAATACAGTGAAATAAACTACAGTTGCCAGTTCAGTATAATTTAATCACATATTCACCTAATTCCTACAACTGTTGTACAAGAGCAAAGCACAGAATATCTGTGGAAAATTCCACTAATCTAAGTAGCCACATTGCCTGAATGTACATGAAAAAGATCTATCCTTCTTCTGCATCATGTTATTATATAGATAGTGTCTGATTCAACATCCTGTAACTGTGGGCCAAAATAAAAACACATAAGTAAAGTTGTAACAGATTCTTGTGACTAAATACGTTAATCACAAACACCTTTCTCATTGTTACCTGCAACTACAATACAGTCTATAGGTTTCCCAGCCATGCTTGTTAACCTCTAAGCATTAACAATCATAGCACTGACATTTAAAACTCACAGTACACAAGCCAGTGCATTTCTTTGTGCCAGTCCCAAGCCCGGATAAATGGAGAGGGTTGCATCAGGAAGGGCATCCAGCGTAAAATTGTGCCACATCACACATGCAGAAAACTGTACAGAAACTCATACAGAATCGGTCGAGGCCCGGGTTAACAACGACCACCACCAGTACTATTGGCCAACAGGGTGCTGGCGGAAATTGGGCTACTGTTGGCCGAAGGAGGAGAAGAGCCAAAAGGCATGCCCGAAAGCAGGTAAGGGCTAGGACTGTGATAGTGAGGGTTGGAACTTTGAATGTTGGCAGTATGACTGGTATAGGGAGGGAGTTAGCTGATATGATGAGCCAACAGGTTGGTATATTGTGTGTGCAAGAGACCAGATGGAAGGCGAGCAAGGCTAGGCGTATCAGAGGTGGTTTCAAATTGTTTTATCATGGTGTGGATGGGAGGAGAAATGGCGTAGGCATTATCCTGAAGGAAGAGTATGCTAAGAGTGTTTTGGAGGTGAAAAGAGTGTCGGATAGAGTGATGTTTATTAAGCTGGAAATTGATGGTGTAATGATGAATGTTGTTAGTGCATATGCTCCACAAGTTGGGTGTGCGATGGATGAGAAAGAAAAATTTTGGAGTGAGTTGGATGAAGTGGTGATGACTGTACCCAAGGGTGAGAGACTGGTGATTGGAGCAGATTTCAATGGGCATGTTGGTGAAGGGAACAGGGGGGACGAGGAAGTGATGGGTAGGTATCCTGTTAAGCAAAGGAATGCAGAAGGTCAGATGGTAGTGGATTTTGCGAAAAGGATGGATATGGCTGTGATGAATACGTATTTTAACAAGAGGGAGGAACATAGGGTGACATACAAGAGTGGATGAAGATGCACACAGGTGGATTATATCTTATGTAGAAGGGCCAATCTGAAGGAGATTGGAGACTGTAAAGTGGTGGCAGGGGAAAGTGTAGTTAGGCAGCATAGGATGGTGGTTTGTAGGATGACATTGGTGATCAAGACGAGGAGGATGAGTGTGAGGGCAGCACCAAGGATCAAATGGTGGAAACTGAAAAAGGGTATTTGTGAGGTGATGTTCAGGGAAGAGTTAAGACAGGCACTGGGTGGCAGTGAAGAGTTACCGAATAGCTGGGTAACTACAGCAGAGCTAGTAAGAGAGATGGCTAGAAGGGTGCTTGGTGTGACATCTGGAAAGCGGAATGAGGACAAGGAGACCTGGTGGTGGAATGAAGAAGTACAGGAGAGTATAAAGAGAAAGAGGTTGACGAAGAAGAAGTGGGATTGTCAAAGAGATGAAGAAAGTAGACAAGAATATAAGGAGATGAGGTGCATGGCAAAGAGAGAGGTGGCGAAGGCTAAGGATAAGGTGTTTGAAGAGCTGTATAAAAGGTTGGACACTAAGGAGGAAGAAAAGGACATGTACCGATTGGCTAGACAGAGGGACTGAGCTAGTAAAGATGTGCAGCAGATAAGGGTGATAAAGGATAATGAGGGAAATGTACTCACAACTGGGGATAGTGTGTTGAGCAGATGGAAAGAATACTTTGAGGGGTTGATGAATGAAGAGAATGAGAGGGAGAGAAGGTTGGATGATGTGCGGATAGTGAATCATGAAGTGCAGTGGATTAGCAAGGAGGAAGTAAGGATAGCTGTGAAAAGGATGAAGAACAGAAAGGCTGTTGGTCCAGATGACATACCTGTGGAAGCATGGAGGTGTTTAGGTGAAATGGCAGTGGAGTTTTTAACTAGATTGTTTAATGAAATCTTGGAAAGTGAGAGGATGCCTGAGGAATGGAGAAAAAGTGTTTTGGTACCTATTTTTAAGAATAAGGGTGATGTGCAGAGCTGTAGTAACTACAGAGGGATTAAACTGATCAGTCAAAGCATGAAGTTATGGGAAAGAGTAGTGGAAGCTAGGTTAAGAAGAAAGGTGATGATTAGTGATCAGCAGTATGGTTTCATGCCAGGAAAGAGCACTACAGATGCAAAGTTTGCTCTGAGAGTGTTGATGGAGAAGTACAGAGAAGGTCAGAAGGAGTTGCATTGTGTCTTTGTGGATTTAGAGAAAGCATATGGCAGGGTGCCTAGAGAGGAGTTGTGGTATTGTATGAGAAAGTTGGGAGTGTCAGAGAAGTATGTAAGAGTGGTACAAGATATGTATGAGGGTAGTGTGACAGCGGTGAGGTCTGCGGTGGGACTGACGGATGCGTTTAAGGTGGAGGTGAGATTACATCAAGGATCAGCTTTGAGCCCTTTCTGATTTGCCATGGTGCTGGACAGGTTGACAGACAAGATCAGACAGGAGTCCCCGTGGACTATGATGTTTGCAGATGACATTGTGATCTGTAGTGAGAGTAGGGAACAGGTGGAGGAGACCCTGGAGAGGTGGAGATATGCTCTAGAGAGAAGAGGAATGAAGATCAGTAGGACTAAGACAGAATATATGTGTGTGAATGAGAGGAAGGATAGAGGAATGGTGAGGATGCAGGGAGTAGAGGTGGCGAAGGTGAATGAGTTTAAGTACTTGGGATCAACAGTTCAGAGTAACGGTGAGTGTGGAAGAGAGGTGAAGAAGAGAGTACAGGCAGGATGGAGTGGGTGGAGAAGAGTGTCAGGAGTGATTTGTGACAGATGAGTACCAGTAAGAGTGAAAGGGAAGGTATACAAGAGGGTAGAGATACCAGCTATGTTATATGGGTTGGAGACAGTGGCATTGACAAAAAGGCAGTAGTCAGAGCTTGACGTGGCTGAGCTGAAGATGTTAAGATTTGCACTGGGTGTGACGAGGATGGACAGGATTAGGAATAAGTATATTAGAGGGTCAGCCCAGTTTGGAAGGTTTGGAGACAAAGCCAGAGAGGCAAGATTACGTTGGTTTGGACATTTGCTGAGGAGGGATGCAGAGTATATTGGGAAAAAGATGTTAAGGATGAAGTTGCCAGGTAACAGGAAAAGAGGAAGGTCTAAGATAAGGTTTATGGATATGGTGAGAGAGGATATGCAGGTGGTTGGTGTGACAGCGCAAGATGCAGAGGACGGGAGGAAATGGAAACAGTTGATCTTCTGTGGCGAGCCCTAACTGGAGCAGCCGAAGAAGAAGAAGAAGAAGACGTACAGGGTTAGAAAGGGTAAAGTTAGCAACAAGGACTAGTTCTTCTGGATTCCTTAAGTTTTTTTAATAATGTGCATACTGTCAGAAAGGTATAACTTTAAGAAGAAACATATAAATCTTAGAGGGCAAGGTTAAATTTGACAGCAAAAATCATAGCACTATGCTTAAATCATAACATTCGGGAATTACATGCTCCCAGCTCTTGTTTGATTCAGTATAGACTGAATCTGACAAATACAGCCATTGTATATGTCTTCAACAATAAGGATTCAAACAAAACTTAAACTTGGGAAAAGCTCTACATAAATATGACATAAATATGTCCTATCCGTTTAGTTTCATGCACACATCCTTAACAGTACCCCATTAATAGACATTCCTCTTTCCTAATTAGCCAGCTGTAGCCAAAGTTTGCTTTTACTAGTCTTAAAATATGTTAAGGATGCCCTCTGTCTTTCTCAGCATAGAAATCTGCTGGTCATACTTTGACTACATGCCATCAGTGAAGCCTTAAAATAAATGAGTGTATATATGTATTTATAGATATAAAATGTGAAATTAAAAGCAGATGCTTTTGTCACTTCTGATTTTGTGGACTGACGTCCCTACATAATCTCCAATCTGCTGTTCATTCTTACTACCTAATATGTGAAATGAGAAGCAGGGCTGAATATAATGTATGTCAACTTTTACAGGTGCTTCCCTCACACAGCAATGTAGTATTTTAGTGGTTAAGATCTTTGTCTTTTTGCTGTTTGTGTGGAGTTTTCATACTCTCCCATCGTCTGTGCAGGTTTCATGTTGTACTCCTGTTTCCTCCTAGAAACCCTCTGGTTTAGTCACTACTGTGAACTGTCCACATATATGTATATATACTCTATATATACCTTTTTCTTTAGTCATATCATTCCTGAAAACTCTCTACAAAAAATGACTAACTTATCTGGTTAAACAAAAATAAAATTAAGCTACTTACTATTAAAATGATTTTAACTTATTGAAAAATAAATTCAGCCAGTTATAATTAGCAAATATTTACTTCCAGCCTTGTAAAATTATTGAGTATTCCATGGATATGAAAGTCTGTACACCTTGCAATGTCTTAGTTTCTCAAGGAATTCCATAGCAGTTTGGTCAGCTTTGTTACTTTCTACTACAGTAGACTCCCTCTTATCTGGCTTGACTTTAATCGGCCATCAAATTTCTGCATAGTCCTAGCAAAAGACAACATAGAAGAACTATACTTCTGCCTACAATACTTCTAAAAAATAAATAAACTTCTATTAAATAAATTAACTATTAATTAATTAACTATTAGATTAACTTCTATAAAATAAATATACTTCTGCCACCAATCACAACCAAAGTGTCACATAGCTCACAACTCCTGTGTGCCACCCAGCAACAGCCCCTAAGGCAAGACAACGTACCTAACACTTTAGTCATAGATTACTCTATAGTCAGGCACACTGATGTCCCAGTCACCAGGCTGAACAAGGAGAAAATTACAGTCAGCTGCCTGTCGGGTGCTACATAACGCATGCACTTAAGTCACTCCACAAGTACAAATATGACTCTGTCATTGTCCATGTTGGAGTGAATGACTTGAGACATACCTCCCTGGACTACATGAAAAGAGACATGGAAGAGCTCTCGGATCATGTGGCCCAAGCAGGTATGACCATAGCCCTGAGTAGCATCCTACCTTACCCAGAATGATACCACAATATAAGGACAAAATGATTGACTTCAACAATTGGCTAAGCTTCTGGTGTCATTCAAAGGGGATCCAGTATCTGTCTGCCTGGGATGGCATGATCAACAGACCACGATGCTTTGCCAGAGATGGCCTACACCTGTCACCCCTGGGATTCAGCTTACTGGCTAAGGCTCTTGCCACCCTTACAGTGCCTTTTTTAGGCAAAGTTCAGAGGACAAAACCACCACTGTAACAGGTACAAGCATGGAAATTCTGAAAGTAATGCTACTCAATGCTAGAAGTCTAAACCTTAAAATGCACTCTCTCGAGGCACTCCTAAAAATGGAGAACATCAATATCTGTGCAGTAAATAAGACCTGGTGCAAGGCTCCAGAGAGCACCCCTGCAATACCAGGCTACAACTCCACACTTTTTGGCCACCAAACCAGGACTGAAACACTAAAGGTTTAGGAGTGTCCATATTCACCAAGGATATTCACACCATCAGGCTAGTTGCCAAACACAATGCATCTGAAATTCTCCAGGTGCACCTAACACTAGGTAAGACTACAATCCAAATTATAACTTGCTACAGATCCCCTAGCATGCCCCAAATTTCTCACTACACCTTTCTTAACATACTGGAAAATATTAACATACAACCAAACACCCTAATACTGGGTGATTTCAACTACCCTGCCATTAACTAGGAAAACTACTCATGTACCAACACCCTTGCCCAACGGTTCTTGGAATTCATAAATGCCAATGCCCTGGATTAACTTATCCATAGTCCCACCAGGGGCTCCAGTATCCTATACCTGGTCATTACCAACATGGGAAATAGATGCTCCACGTCAGGTCTGACCAAAATCTAATTACCCTTAACATCCACATGCCACCCCCACCCCTTAGTAAGGAAACCTCCATAAAAAACTTCTCCAAAGCCAACTTCATGCTACTCAAGTCAGAAGTGACAAACTTCATGACACCCATGCAGACAGGAACTGAAGGTCTGACTGCTGAATCTGACACTAAGGCACTGTATGAGCACATCCACTCATGCATGAATCATGCCATCCCAAATAGAACCAAGATGCTCTCTCTCCAAAAAAAAGGAAGCCAATCTGGTGATCCCCTGCCATAAACAAACTTTACAACAAAAGGAAGAAACTGTTGCAGAAAAGAGGAAAATCCCAGAATGAAAAAACTCGCTTACCAGCCTCAGTAGGAAGCTGAGATCCCTCATAAAATTCTCCAAAGCTAATTATGAAAATAAAATTGCCAAAGATTCCAAAGACAACCACAAGCCATGCTATAACTATGTCAAGAATCTAAATGGCAATGCTCAGCTCTGCTCTGAGCTACAACAGACTGGCATTAAGTATACTGATCCCAAGGATATTGCCAATATCCTGGCAGATCAATTCAGTGCCAACTTCACCACCCTCTCACCCCCTAGACAGCCCATCTCAATACTGGAAGATTGCCAAATTCCAGTAATAATGGCTACACAGGTAAAAAACACACTCTCCAAAGCTAAGAATACAGCACCCATGGGACCAGATGACATCCTGGGCTGTGCATTACATGAACTACAAAATGAACTGGCACTTCACCTAAGTGTCATGTTTAATCATAGCCTCACCTCAGGCTTCGTGTCCACTGAGTGGTGCACAGTTACAGTTATCCCACTCCACAAGGCACAAAGGAGGATCCACTTTGGATCCCGGGAACTACCACCCCATCAGTCTGACGAGCCTGATCTGCAAGGCCATGGAATGTTTTATCATGGAACTTATGAACAAAGACATTGGCAACCTTCAAACACTGGACCCCACCCAGTTTGGGTTCATGAAGGGCTGATCTTATCTCCTTAACCTGATTGACTTCTTTGAATCAGTCTCCAGAGCCATGGACGAGGATAAGGTGGTCCACACAGCCTATCTGGACCTCATCAAGGCCTTTTACACCATCCTCTGCTCTGGAATCATAGATAAACTTACTAAGCTCGGCATTAATCCCTATGTCACTTGATGGGTTGCCAACTGGCTTACTGACAGAACCCACACTGTAAAGGTAGCCGACTCGAAATCCAACTCCAGACAAGTGACAAGTGGAGTACCTCAGGGTTCAGTCCTTGGACTGCTGTTGTTTGGCATCTACTTATCTGAAGTACAGGCCAACACTAAGGGACTGTGGTTAACAAAGTTTGCAGATGACTGCAAACTGGGAGCCATTATTGAATCCCCAAATGATGTGGATACTCTACAAAAGGGTCTTACAGAAACAGATGCTTGGTGCCAGAGCCATGGGCTGAAGCTCAATGCCAAGAAATGTATAGTTATGCCCTTTGGGAAAAAACATGTACCCGTGAATTACCACATAGGTGGCAGTACAGTAAACATGAAAGTGTGAGACTTAGGGACACAGGTGGACAGTGGTCTCACCTTCGATAACCACATCACCACAGCAGTCAGGAAATCCTTCTATGTGGGGGGCATGGCCAAGGATGAACACAGGATAGCAGCAGATTTCTTCAGCTCCACCAATTTCACACCACTGACAGGAAATAATTACTTTAAAAATTAATTTATGAAGTAATTTTCTTTCTAAATACGTTTGGAATATCAGTTTCTTGAATAATATCTAAAAAAGAAAGAAAATTTCAATAATATTCCTGTCAGAAAACACTTTGGAAATTTCTCTGTCAGCACCTCTGTTTGAAATGAGTTCCAGTAAGACAAATTCTCAAGATTCCAGCATCAAGAAAGAGCTTCAGTCTCTGATATCTACAATTCAGCAACTTACTACCAAAATGGACAAACTGGATACTAAAATTGATAACTTCATATAAAAAACTACAAAACAAATAGATTTGTTACATCTAGACTTGCAACAACAGAAGACTCAGATTACAGGCATAGAAGAGACTGTAAATGACATGGAGAATAGAATCCAAGAAGAAGAAATCAACATTGAGTTTTTGCTGAAACAGAACACACATCTACAAACTAAACTTGATGACCTGGAAAATAGATCTAGGCACAATAATATTAGGATTTTTGGACTGCCAGAAAATATAGAAGGTAACAATATTACATCTTTTTTAAATACATGGCTCCCCAAAACTTTAGATTTGCCAGAAGCATTTTCTTTTGGTATTGAAAGAGCCCATAGATCCATATCTAATTTTAACTCTAACAAAAAGTATCCTAGATCAGTTATAGTTAGATTTCTATCATCCTATGACAAAGAGATGGTACTTAAATCTGCATGGGCTAAAGCACCTGTTAAAATTAATGAGGCAACTGTGCGTTTTGACAATGACTATTCTTCCTTGGTAATAACTAAAAGAAAAGTTTTTCTCTTAATAAGAGACCTTAAGAAAGCACAGTTTAAAACCTACCTTCTGTTTCCTGCCAAACTAAAAATCTTTCTACCTGATGGTCCTAGAATTTTTGAAGACTTAGACTCTGCATTGCTGTATATCAAAAAAAATAAGATTTTGGATAAAATAGAGGAAATGGAATGGGCTAGTCCTTCATTAAAGAGGTTGGCAACAGAAGCTTCTTGGAAGATGTCAGAGAGGAAAAAGAAACTAAAAAACAAATGACTTGTTCTATGTTTTTTCTTTTTCTCTCTCTCTCTCTCTTTTTTCTTCACTATTAATCTCTTTAAATACAGTTACTGCATCTCCAGAAAGCCACAAATATTCTGAAAAAGATTTAATCAAAGTTATTTTCAGTGTACAAAGAACTGTTTTTGTTTCATAAATAGTCAAAATATCTGAGGAACAAATAACAAGCTATCAATCAACTTGTTTCTCTTTGTGATAAAGAGACCCAAGGTTAGTAATCTGATACATTTTTTTTTCTTTCTTCGTGTTTTAAATAATGACATTCTTTTTAGATTAAGCATTCAGTAAGGGGTGGGGGAGGGCAGGGAGAGAAGTATGATGAAAATATGCTATGTGGAATAATAACTTATTAATTCTTTCTAAAAAAAGTATATATGCTGTTTAAATACTGTTGCTAATTATTTTGCCATGATTCTATTGCTTATACTTGTTTATAAATAATCTGTCATGATTTAATTACTAATAATTAGAACTAATTAGTAGTAAATAATATGTTTCATATCTATCTTTATTAATATAAACAGCAAGTAATATTCCACTGTAGATACTTTTTATAGCTTTCTTTTTTATCTTTTCTCTTTTTTCTCTTACTCTCTTTTTATTTTCTACTCTCTTTTTTTTCTCTTCTCTCTCTCTCCTTTTCTTTCATATAAGTACATTTACATGTTTTTGATAATACTGATACATGTATATAATAAGATTTGTATAAAAAATTGAATTGGGGCATAAAAAATTAGTTGTATTATATATTAATAACTGTGGGCTTAGTTTTACTGTCATAGAGACTGTAATAACTTGTAAAATACTTCGCGAAGGTTTTACTCTGTTTAGTTTCATTTGTATTGCTAAATGAATGTCAGTCACTTGCATTTATTAAAATTCCCGCCAGAATGTTAAGGGAGACAATTTGGGATGTGGGTTACATCGTGAATAGTGTCCTCAAGTTGTTTTAAAAGCTTCAACACTCAGAATTCACGCAGAGAAGCTGAATGCAGTCAATTTGAACTTTGACCCCTGAATTCACACTGACACATCGCAGATTCAAGAAGAACACTCTACCAGGAAGTAGAACTGCTGCAAATGCGACTCTGCGATGGAAAATGAACTCTATAACATTTAAATGTGAGTTATTTTTTATAACTACTTACTTATTTATGTTATAATTTATAAAATATGAAAGTTATAATGATTTTAAATGCTTCAGTATCCCATAGTAAGCAAGTGTCATATTTTAGAAGGCATAGAAAGTAAAACATATATACATATGTTTTTGAAAGTTTACATGACTGCAACATATTAATGTATGTAAATACTTATGATTTAAACATATATAATACTACAATTAATTTGACTTATCTAACTGACAAGCATAAATATCATTATGATTTTATCTTAGAAGAAGTTGTCATGTGACATATTTCAAAGCAGCAGTTCAGATATACAAAATACAGATGGCTTTCTTCACAATGATTTAAGTATATCTGGGAATTTACATAGCTATGCAGTATGATTTGTAACCATATCTATGAACATAAACATTTATTTAACTGGCAATAATAAGTATGAGAAAAAAAACTTTGATGCAAGTAATTTAAAGTCTTTTAGAAGCTGTTAACTGCATTTCTATGACAAAAAATAGGAATATCTTAATATATGTAATGTCTGAACCATAACAACCTAAGTTATTGACTCTAAATGAACATAAGAACTTTTTTTACAAACTTTGAATAAATTAATATGTTGATATGCCCCCTTTTTTCTCTCTCTCTCTTTCTCTCCCTTTCACTTCTTTTCTTTCTCTCTCTCTTCTCAGTCCTCAATATCAAGTTTATTTGAATGCTATTTGATTATAAATGTATTATACTAAATAGATGTACATAGTAGTATGAATTGTTTCTAAAAGTTCTTATTTGTTTATATGATGCTGATCTATCAAATGTTTAGCTTTGTCTTACTAGATAATCTAATTGAAAGAGGTTAACTTTAGTTAATAATAACCAGTATTAAATTGATAAGGTGGCAGCTGAGGTACTGCTGCTTAGGATAGGGGGTTAACTTGAGTGGTTGTGCTACTCAAAGTTGGAGTTTTTAACTCCAGGCTGGGTGCAAGGTTTAATCCTTATATTATTTTCTTCTGTTTACTGTTGTTTGTATATAGTTCTGACATCCACAATGCATTTTATAAACCCGTTGTCACTACAAACAAAAACGAAGCTTATACAAAATCCCATAAGAGTTTCAATAAATACAGCTATATTTAAAGGTACACCTAAAGGAGGAGGTATAGCATTACTTATTTTGTTAATTGTTATTCTGATTATAAGTTTTATATGTTTTAAAAATTCCAAATGACTTCTCTAAAAGGAATTTCTTTAAACATTAATGGACTGAATAATCCATGTAAAAGGGCAAGCTTAATGAGATACATTAATTTACATAAGGCCAACTTAGTATTCCTTCAAGAAACACATCTCCTGAAAAAGGATATTGATAAATTAGCCACCAATAAATATACAGTATTAGTTAGTTCAGAGCACACTCAGAAAAAAAGAGGCGTGGCTATTTTATGGAATAAAAGTATGCCCATACCTAAAACTATTAAGTCTTATGAAGATGATAAAGGAATGTTTTGTATGGTTACAATACAAATTAATGGAAAGACATATACATTAATCAATGTATATTGGATACCAGGAATTGGTATTAATACAGTGAAATACCATCTTAATAAGATCATATCATTCTCTATAGGAGATATTATTTTAGCAGGTGACTTTAATTGTATCCTACATGAAAAAGATACTACTACTATAGGAAAAAGGAAAATTACATCTAATGCAAAACATTTAAAGGATTTTGTTAATTCTTATCATTTGAATGATATTAATAAACAGATTGACTCAAAATCATTACCATACACCTTTTTTTTTCTAACAGATATAAAACCTATTCAAAAATAGATAGAGTCTTTATTTCTAACCAGATGGTAACAGAATTAATTAATTCTAAAATCATTTTGTGTCCTATATCAGATCATAATTCAATTGTCTTTGAGTTCATGATAAAAAATACTTACAATGTTCAGATCAAAAGGATACCAGCATACTTAACTCAACTAAAAGACTATAAAGATTATATACTTTCAGAAGTGCAACATTTTTTAGACATAAATAATACTCCTGAAGTCTCCATTGTTTATGTTTGGGATGCTTTAAAATCATATTTATATGGACAAAGTATCAGATGGTATAATAATAAAAGGAAATCTTGGGATAAGGAATTATTAGATATTCAAAGTAAATTAGACTCTTATAAGCATAATAATAAAGAAAATATTATGGACAAAAAAGTCATTGAAGAAATAAACAAATTAAATGAGAAATACAAAGAAATTTTAACTCATAAAGTTAAAATAACTTTAGAGAAATACAAGTTTTTGTCTTACTCAATTAGTCCCAAATACTTACATAGACTTAAAAATAAAACAAAAAGGTTGAATAAGCAAAATCATATTAAAGAAATTTTCTCTCTAAGGAAAAAGAAGAATGTTTCTAGTCTACCAGAAATATTAGATGAATTTAGAAATCACTTTCACAAAATTAATCATAACATTAACATGGAACCTAAAGATAAAATAAAGAAATTTATAACTACAAACATGAATAAAAAACTTAATAAACAACAGACTAAATTATTGGATAAAAATATTTCATATACAGAGGTTGTTACACAAATAAACAAGCTTAAATCAAACAAAGCACCAGGTAATGATGGTATTATACCAGAGATATATAAAATTCTTTCTAAAAGTACATACTCATTAATACGTAAGGTTTTTATTCTGGCCCAAAATGAGTTAATAACTCCCCCATCTTGGCAATACACATTTATTTCGCCAATTTTAAAACCCAATAAAGATCCAACTAGATGCACTTCATATCGACCTATTTCATTACTTAATGTTGATTATAAAATGTTTATGAGTATTTTTGCTGATAGATTGAAGACAATCATCCCAGGCATTATAGATATAGATCAGACAGGCTTCATTGTAAATAGAAATACTTTTGATAATATAAGGAGAACTCTAACATTAATTAATTTTGCAAATAGGAGAAAGAATGATTTAACACTTATTAGTCTCGACATAAGTTCAGCATTTGATTCAGTAAGTTGGGACTACTTGTTTATCTTACTGAAGTGCACAAACTTTTCATATGCATTTGTAAATCTGATTGAACATTTATATAAAGGAGCATTGGCTTACATTAAGATAGGAACATATGTCTCACAAAAAATACCCATTTTAAAAGGTACAAAACAAGGGTGTCCACTCTCTCCATTATTATTTACTTTAATAATGGAGCCTTGGGCTAATCTGATCAGAAACAGTACTGATATAGAAGGATTTGATATAGATGAAAATACAACATCTAAAATTCAACTTTTTGCAGATGAGGTTCTAATTACATCAGCAGGATCTAATTCTTCTATGCAGTCCCTATTTGATAAAATGATGAAGTTTAAAAATATTTCTGGTTTAATATTCAATGAAGAAAAAACTAAAATACTACCTATATATACACGAAAAAATGTTTTCATTAGTGATTTTAGTAAATATATACCCAATTCAGGTCAGATAACTTACTTAGGTATAATATTAACTAAGGCTATCAAATCTATTATACATAATAATTATAATACCTGTCTTCTTAATATACAAAATCTTTTCAATACCTGGAATAATATGTTTTTTACTATGGAAGAGAGACTTACAATTATTAAAATGATAATATTCCCTAAGATATTATACTTAATACAATCAATAATACTCCCACCTACAAAAATAATTATCAAGAAATTGAATATACTAATGTTAAATTTCTTATGGGCACCTAATAGACCTAGGATTGCATTAAAGAAACATACTAATAGCTGGTCTCAAGGGGGCATTTCTTTTCCAGACTTTAACTTATATACTATCTCTTCTATTATAAAAGTTATTACTTTGTTAATAGATCAGTCATATGTTGCAAAATGGAAAGATTACTGGGAACTAATTAGTATTCACTTCATGAAAATCTCTTTAACACATAAAAATATGATTGTAAATAACTCCATGTTATGGTTACTAAAAGAATTTTGTACTTCACCTATTACACCAAAATATATAGTTAGTTATCCATTAAACATTATTATTAGTTATCGTAATTTTATATTCATGCATCCTAAGTATAAGGAGTGGAATTTTATTATATTCTCTATAATGTATACACAAGGTATGCTTTTGTCATCCACTTCTGAAAGAACTCATTTAGTCACAGAAAATGATCTAAAGTACTGGTATCAGTTGCTATCTGATAATAAAGTTAAAAATTTAGACTTCTTAAAACAAGAATTTGATCTGAGAGAAACTTGTTGGTTAGAAGTTCAGACCTTTAGACAACATCTTATTAATAAAATTGATTTAATGTCTATAACAGTTAAAGAATCTATTCCAACACTGATTGATTACTTGATATTAAATTTACAACATAAAGTTTCTGATAAAGGTAAGCTTTCATACATACATAAAATTATCAGAGAAGAAACTTATTACAGTGTAGATACCTATTGGAATTAGTTCACTTCCATTAATGGTGAATCACCAAATCAACAAGATAAACAATATATATTGGAATCTGCCTATAAAACTACTTCTTCCATTATTTGGAGACTTTTTACTTGGAAATTTTTACATAGATCCTTTTATACACCTTTGACGATGAATAAAATAAATAATAAAGACAATCTATGTAAAAGATGTAATGTAGAAATTAATGCTGATTGGGCACATATGTTTTATGACTGTATAAAATTGAAAGAATATTGGAAGTCAGTCAATGATTTTTTGCACGCTCTTTTTACAGATAATTTCATTATTTCTAAATCTCTTATATTATTCAACACTCCAGTTCCTCAAAGTGTTAAAAAGGTTAAGCTTCCCTTGTTATGGTCTATTCTAGCAGTGGCTAGAAAAATAATAACCAGAAATTGGATTTCAGATACTCCTCCTTCGTTTAATGAATTAAAAAATGTTATGACTGTAGTGTGTCATATGGAATTGATGACAATAAAATCAAGAACTACTAGAAAAACATCTTACTATATTATATGGGATACTTTACAAAATCTGTTAAAAAAATCTTAGCTTCAATAGCATGGTATTTTAGTTTAATTAATTGATTTGATTGTAGTGGATGTCTTTGTAAATACTTTGGTTATTTTATTGAATGTTATAACCATTTCTACTTTAATTACTTGTATAAAATTGTTATGATATTTATTTTGTATGTTAAAAACAATAAACTTGTTTTAAAAAAAAAAAAAGGAAATCCTTCTATGTGGCACACCTCATCACTAATGGCTTTTCATCCAGAAAAAAGGAGG
Source organism: Protopterus annectens (assembly GCF_019279795.1). Classification (NCBI taxonomy): domain Eukaryota; kingdom Metazoa; phylum Chordata; order Ceratodontiformes; family Protopteridae; genus Protopterus; species Protopterus annectens. The sequence goes on along the minus strand of NC_056737.1, from coordinate 1,314,272,285 downwards.
TCATTGTCCCTCTGTACTCATCCCTCATTAGACCCATTATAGAATAAAACGCCCCATTTGGTATGTACCTCTCAAGACATCTGCAACAACTGGAAAGGCCACAAAAATACCTCACTAAAAGAATCGCAGGCCTAAAGCAGATGCCATACGCTGACCACCTTAAAAAACTCCAGCTATACTCTGTCGCATATCGTCTACTCAGAGGCAATCTCTGATTAACATACCAGGCCATGTCAAAGCCAGAGATGTTAGACATGCTACACTTAAAGAAATCCCAATTCTGCAGAGCCACACGCTCCAGGGATCTAAACCTTGTCATCACAATAAAAAAAACATGCTGGAGGGATAGGGTCCTGACCCAGAGACTCCCCAGACTCTGGAATAGACTGCCCATACATGTCAAGCAGAGCGCCTCTTTGGCCCACTTCAAAAGGAACCTTGACGATTGGATGGGAGAAAAGAAATTAACCCCGGAGATCTCATCACTCGCCCTGCTAGACAGGGGTCCAGGGAAGTAAATAGTGTGGGAAGAAATAGCCAGGGAATTGTTATGGCTAGGCTTCTATAGGCCCTAAGGCCGATAGCCTAGTACCAACCTATGAACCTATGAACCTACGAACCTATGGGCTAAATAATGACAGACATTTGAGTTTTAGACTTCATATTCATTAGAAAAATGCATACTAACACAAATTCTGTTATTCTAGCTGATTTATAACCAATAAATATTATCATGTATGCTTTTTTCTGATTAACTAGCCATTCATTTATCCAGCCTAAGGTCCGGTCCTAGTGAGACAGGATAAAAGGAATTCTACTGTATTCTGTGCTCTGTGCTTTGTTGGCAATGTTGTGTCAGTTCCTGTATGATGTCATCTGTATTCTGTACTGTGATAGATTTAATAATGTTAGAATTGTTGTCATATATTGCACAAAATGTGGAGATTTTCTCCCTGGGACTTTGCTGAAAAGGTACTGTTGCCCAGTCAGACTATCCCACTTACCTTGAGTTCACACAAAAAAAATATATATGCGTGCGTGTGTGGGTGTGTGTCTATCATACCTCTCAACTGTATAGATTTTTGCAGAATTTGCCTCATATTTTGGACCATTTTTCATAAAATGGAGGTTTTCTGGCAAATTAATGTCAACTCATTATAGGTTGATAGGTAGGTTCATAGGTAGGTACTAGGCTATCTGCCCAAAGGCATTTATAAGCCTAGCCAGAATGTTTTGGCTTTTGCTGCCCCCTTAGATTAGTTCCCTGTGCCTGTGTCCAGCAGAGCCACTGAAATGATCCCCGGGGTAAACGTTCTGTTTCCCATCCACTCGTCAAGGTTTCTCTTGAAGAGTGCTAGCAAGGAGCTCTGCCTAATGTTGATTAGAATCTTGTTCCAGAGCATGGGAAGTCTCTGGGACAGGAATCTATCACTCCAGCATGTCCTATTTATTGTTGTGGTGAGGTTTAGATCCCTAGTGTGTGTGGCTCGAGGGGGTAAGGTTTTCTTTAGGTGGAGCATGTCCATCAATTCTGGGTTGGACATGGCCTTGTATGTCAGGCAGAGATCACCTCTGAGCAGGCGGTATGCAACTGAGTACAGCCGGAGTTTCTTCAGTTGAGCTGCATAGGGCATCTGTTTGAGGCCAGTGATCCTCTTGGTGAGGTACTTCTGTGGTCTTTCAAGCTGTTGCAGGTGTATTGTAAGGTACATCCCAAATGGGGTGTTGTATTCTATGATGGGTCTGATGAGTGATGACTAGCGGGGCACAATGACCTCTTTTGATCTGGATGCAAACCCTTTTGTGATTAGGTGGGCCACATAAAAGGATTTTCTAACCACTTTGGCAATGCGATTATCAAAGGAGAGATTACTATCTACTTTGGTCTCCAGATCCCTTATTACATTTTCCGTATTTAGGGGACTACCACCTGTATGGTAGTTTGTGGGTACTTTGTTATTTCCAAAGGGAATAACTATGCACTTTTTGGCATTTAGCTTGAGGCCATGATTTTGACACCAGGTATCTGTCTCAGTGAGACCATTTTGGAGGATGTCTGTGTCAGCTGGTGAGTCTATTATAGCCTCTAGTTTGCAGTCATCTGCGAACTTGGTCAGCCATAGTCCTGTGCTTGTCTGTACTTCTGAGAAGTATATGATGAACAGGATGGGTCCTAGGACTGAGCCCTGGGGAACACCACTTGTAACTGGATTAGAGTCAGACCTAGCTCCCACAACTCTCACCATGTGGGTTCTGTCCATGAGCCAACTAGAAACCCATCTTGTGACATAGGGGTTTATGTTCAGGCTGGTGAACTTGTCTATAATACCAGAATGGGGAATGGTGTTGAAGGCCTTTGCAAGGTCTAGATAGGCTGTGTGTGCTACCTTTTTCTCATCTATAGCCTTGGTAACTGTCTCAAAGAAGTCCACCAGGTTTAGGAGGCATGATCTGCCCTTAACAAAGCCGAACTGGGTAGGGTCCAATGTTTGAAGGTTCCCAATGTCTCTGTTAATGAGTTCCATGATGATGCACTCCATAGCCTTGCAGACCAAGCTATTCAATCTTATAGGGCGATAGTTCCCGGGGTCTGTTGTGGCTCCACCTTTGTAGAGAAGAATAACCATTGCTGTGCACCACTCTATGGGTACATAGCCTGTGGAGAGGCTGAGTTTAAACAGTGTGTTTAGGTGAGGGGTTAGTTCATCCTTGAGCTCGTGTAGGAGGCAGTCTGGAACAATGTACAATCCCACTGATGCTGTGTTTTTGTCTTTGGAGAGGGCTTTTTTAACCTGAGTGTCTGTGATTTCAGGGGCTCTACATTCTTCTGGTATGGTTATGGGCCCTTTTGGGGGTGAGAGGGGGTGATGTTTGCATTGAACCTGTCTGCCAGGATGTTGGCGATATTGGTTGATTCAGTGTATTTTGTGCCATTCTGCACTAACTCTGAGTAGATCTGAGCATTGTCACTTAGATTCTTGACATAGCTAAAGAATGCCTTGTGGTTATCATTACAGTCCTTGGCAAGTTTTCTTTCAAAGCTCCCCTTGGACGATTTTATGAGGGATCGCAGTTTCTTGCTGATACTGATCAGGCATGTCTTCCCTTCTTGGGATTTTACTTTTTTCTGTACTAGTTTCCTCCTTCTATTGTATAGCTTGTTTATGGCAGGGTTCCTCCAGACTGATTTCCTTTTCTTAGAGGAGTGAGTCTTGGTTTTGCTTGAGACAGCATGATCCATGCATTCTTGTAGGTGCCCATAGAAAGCATTAGTAAAGGATTTTGCAGCTTGGACAGTGTTATCCTTTAGCATGGGGGCTTTGAAACTTTCCACCTCCATCATATGTAATGTGAAGTTTGCTATTGAAAAGTTTTTCATGGTGGTTTCCTTGTCTGGGGCTCAATGTGGATATCCAAAGTGATTTGTTTATGGTCAGATCTAACCAGCGAGGGGTTGACCTCTGGTCGCCCATTTTGGTGATGAACAAGTCCAATTTGTTATCACCTATGGTGTAAGTGTTGACCAGTTGTTCCAGGGCATTTGAGTTTATAAATTCTAGGAAATTTTAGCAAGGCAGTTAGTAATTGAGTAGTTCTCCCAGTTAATGTTTGGGTAGTTGAAATCACCCAATATTAGGGAGTTTGGTAGGACCTTTATATTACCCAGTGTTTCCAGAAATATGGAATGGGGGTCCTGGGACATGGTGGGGGATCTGTAGCAAGCAACAATTTGAATTGCAGTTTTGCCCATTGTTAGTTGCACGTGGATAATCTCTCAAGCATCGTGCTGTGCCACTAACCTGGAGGTGTGGGTATCCTTGATGAATATGGATACTCCCCCGCCTTTTGTATTTCGGTCCAGGTTCTGTGGCCGAAATGTATGGTATGAGTTGTAGCCTGGTAGTGCTGGGGTGCTCTCTGGAGCCTTAAACCAGGTTTCTGTTACTGCACATATATCAATTTTCTCTATACTGAGGAGTGCCTCGAGTGCATGCATTTTGAGGTTTAGACTTCTGGCATTGAGTAGTATTACCCTCAGATTTTTCTTACTTGTGCTATTTACGGCGGTGGGTTTGTATTTTGAGCCTTGACTAAAAAAGGCACAATGGGGGTGGCAAGAGCCTTGGCCAGTATTCGAAAGCCTAAGGGGGACAGGTGCAAGCCGACTCTAGAGAAGCAGCATGGCTTCTTGAGCATGTCATCCCAGGCAGACAGATACTGGACACATTAAAGACTGAAGTTAGAAAATAATGGCACAAATTTAAGTTTCAGACTTCATATACTTTATATATTTCAGAAAATTCATGCTAATGCAAAACCTGAAATTCTATCAACTTTCTATGTTTGTAAGAGCAGTATTTAAAAATTGGCCCTATTTTTAAGCCTTTGTCCAAATTTTGTTTATGGCTTTGTCCAGATTTTTTGTCTAAGAGGTTGAGAGGTATGGTGTGTGTGTGTGTGTGTGTGTGTGTGTGTGTGTGTGTGTGTGTGTGTGTGTGTGTGTGTATACATATATATATATATATATATATATATATATATATATATATATATATAATGTATGTATATATATATATATATATATATATATATATATGTGTATGTGTATATATATGTGTATGTGTATATATATATATATATATATATATATATATATATATATATATATATATATATATATATATATATAAAATGTATATATATATATATCTATAATGTGTATATATATATATATATATATATATATATATATGTGTGTGTGTGTGTGTGTGTGTGAAAGAGTGTGTGGGTGTGTCTGTTTTATATATTTACATTGTGTTGATAGTGGCTATGTTTGAATCTGATAGTATGCAGACAGCTTAGACTGACTGCTTTATTACTGAGGGCCAAAATACACAACAAGAACCATTTCTTCATCATACATTCCCAGAAGAAGGTGTTTTTTTTACTTAAGTTAATAATTTGATGCATATTAGTAAACACAAAATAAATCAGAATGCTGTGTGCACCTTAAAACTACAAAGGAAGTGGGGAAAAAAATATCTGCGGCAACTTGACAGAAGAATGCTGTAGTATGAAACCCACAAGAAAAGCATTTATTTTGTAGCAGTGGTCACATAAGGATATAAAATTGATATCCATGGCCAGTTTTCAATGCGGCAATGAATATAAACAAACGGTTGAATACAGGGAAATGATCTGCATTCCATGACTTATCTGGTAACTCCTTCCTGCATAGCACGTTGGTGTCCAAAGCCAGATTAGTAGATAGGCTCCATTTGTTGTATGATACAATTTTTGACCTCTTATGCTCAGCTGTCTCTACAGCTTCCTAATCTATTTCCTACTTCTTGATTCCAGAAACAAAGCCTGATTACTTTTATGTGTGGCCCTGTCTCCAACTTGCCATAGAAACTTAAAAAGGCTACTTTGTTAGTAAAAGTACCATGTTCAGTTAAAATGCCAAGTCATTTTTTATTATGTCACAGTATTATTAGTTTCAGGGAAGGCATATGTTTTTACTTTATTAAACAGTTTACACAGAAGGAAAAATGAAAGCAATGCAGTATTATGATTTCTGCCTATAAACAATTTGTTTACAATATCTGTTATAAATAATTCACTGTCTCACTTTGCAAAGTTGATTTTAGACTTGGTAGACATTAAGGTTGAGGATGAGGCACCATAGTAAGCCTAGATCAATGTCTCCTTATATAGCTGTGGGTTTGGGGGTTGTCGGGCCCAAAAAGCACCAAGAGTTTTCATGTAGTATTACGCATTTTATGTCATACATTTGAAGAATAACTATTATAACAATAACCCACACCTGGGTGTGGGTAATGCTTGATTTACCCATGGTTGGCGAGGTTTGGTCACGAGGGCGAAGCCCGAGTGGCCAAACAAAGCCAACCATGGGTAAATCCAGCATTACCCACACCCAAAAGTGGGCTATTGCTATTATACAATGACATTATTTAAGAAAAAAAATAATTACTTTTCTTAAAAAATGGCATTGTATAATGCCTCCTTGCTGCCCTTCCGCATCTGTCTGGTATTCTGTGGCAGTTCTGATGTACTGCGCATGCGTATGCCCACGCAGTACATCAGAGCTGTGGGCAAAAGCAACGGAGAAAGCAAGATCTCCGTTGCTTTTTACAAACTGTTTTGCTATGTTAAATGGGTTTAACATAGCGAGACAGCTTTAAAAAAAGCAACAGAGAATCTCCATTGCTTTTTTTAAAGCTGTCTCGCTATGTTAAACCCATTTAACATAGCGAGACAGTTTTGAAAAAAGCAATGGAGAAAGCAAGATCTCTGTTGGTTTTTACAAACTGTCTCGCTATGTTAAAGGAGTTTAACATAGCGAGACAGCTTTAAAAAAGCAACAGAGAATCTCCGTTGCTTTTTTTAAAGCTGTCTCGCTATGTTAAACTCCTTTAACATAGCGAGACAGTGTGAAGCAATGGAGATCTTGCGTTCTCCGCTGCAGTAAAAAAAGAGTTATAGTAATGGAAAAAGTCCGGGCGACCGGACCTTTTTCCATTACTATAACTCAGATTTACAATGTGCACACTGCCAATCAGCGTGCACGTTTTTGAATATTAATGGGGGGATCGTTGTATAATTATCTGTTTTTTATTGCCAATAATTAGACGAATGAGATATATGCCACCAGTGTGTGTGTGTGTGTGTGTGTGTGTGTGTGTGTGTGTGTGTGTGTGTGTGATCATTAGTTACCACTTTTTATCTGTGAAAACACACAAACATGCATGCACTGGCATTGAATTTTACCAGACAGACTAGATCCTGTTGGTCTATCTCAAGATACACAAAAACACATTCACTCTCGTTTCATAGTGCATGAACATCTAAAGGCAAATTGGACAAATTCATATTTGCAGTTAGCATGTTGTTGGCAGAGTCTTATTATGATCAAATGGGGCCCTTGGCAAGATAATGGATCAACCCCCCCCACACACACACACACACACATAGCAAGCACACACAAACAGGCACACATACACACACACACACACACACACACACACACACACACACACACACACACACACACACACACACACACGCACACACGCACACACACAGACTAGCAGCAGCCACCAGACCCCCCTGCAACCATTATACTGTCCCATTACTTGGCTATTTCTCCCTGGTTACCATAACACTGTTCAAACCTGTCAGTTTGCACACTTTTTTCTTCTTTACTTCTACAATGATTAAAGGTATTTGGATTTAATTTAAAACTTTTATTTCAATTTGTTTAGCACAAACACTGATACTTATTTGCTAAACAAAACAATAAAGTCTCACAATGAAAACAAACTTGGCAAGAAGAGTAAACTTGTCTGCCCTTGAATCTCACAATCATTAAAACAGCATTGAAACCCACATTCAGAGAAAATGCATCTGGACATTGGCAAATTAAGTTTACTTTTGGGTGTTTTTTAATCATAGGCCCTATGCACACATTTTCAGGACCATGCATACATGCATACATGCATGTGCTCTTTAATTCCCCTTCCTGATTGTATTAAATGATATTCCTTGTATCATACAGCACCACTTGTTAGAGTGTGTTTTAGATCTGTAGTTTTGAACATTTTTTCCAGTGGTTCCCTATTACATTCGTGAAGGTCCACTTACCCGAATATGGAGACGTTGACACATATACATCGAAAAGCGAAAACACCGATCGTCCTGAAGCATGAAATGCAAAATGTCGAATTGTCATGGTTGGCCCTTCTGCAGTATAGCTCTGTAAGGTAAGTGTTTGATAGTTACGGACCTTAGGGTTAGGGTGCGGGTTAAGGTAAGTGCATAGATAGTAATAGTGTGCGATAATTACGGACCTTAGGGTTAGGGTGCGGGTTAAGGTAAGTGCATACATAGTAATAGTGTGTGATAGTTACAGACCTTAGGGTTAGGGTGCGGGTTAAGGTAAGTGCATAGATAGTAATAATGTGCGATAGTTACGGACCTTAGGGTTAGGGTGCGAGTTAAGGTAAGTGCATAGAAAGTAATGTATGTAAGGTTTAGTGTAGGGTTTTGGTTAGTGTATGTATGTGGTTTATTTATTTTGTTTGGGTAGGTAGCATGTAGCGTGCAGTGGGGTTGGACGCTATGGCGGTTCAGAATTTTTAATTTAATGGTTTAGGGTGTTTGGTGTAGTCGCGGTTCGGGTAATATGTGTCAATGATTCCGTATTCGATGTTTCATACTTCTGCGGTTGTAATATAGACCCTTTTCCAGTAAGCAATGAAACAAAACATATGAATTAAATGACAAAACTGCCTTTCTCAGAACATATCAACCATAAAAGGCCACTCAAACTTCTGTCATTAAAATCCACCAATATAATTCAATATGCTTAATCTCTGCAGAAGTAAAAGTCATCTGAATAATTTCACATTAAAGAGATCTGTAACTAATGAAGAGGTTGCTCCTAGCAAACAACTTTATATTTTAGTGTATCATCTACAAATTCAGTGCCTGCTGACCTTGAAGAATAAACTGCCTTTGTTAACATAAAAAACGGTAAGCTGGTAATATTGTAATAGGGAATGGATGGCAAACCAAAAACAGGTTTGTAATTGTAAGGCATCTCATGCAAAGGAGGACACACACAGGACTGTAGTACCCCACTCTTAAAGTACAACACTGTGTCAGCAATCCATCGATATGCTGTGGCAGTAGAATCCGCAATCTTCTGCACCAAAACCAAGTATGCTACCTGTCATAATACTTACAGTGCTGTCAAAGTCTCAAGCTCAAACAGTGATGGCCATTTGCTAAACAAAACAGGTGCAGATTGAAAAAAGACTTAGCATGAGCGGCAGTAAACTTTTCTTCCCTTGAAACTCACAATTCCTTGAAAATGCACAGAAGCTCACAATTCCTAGAGAATGTACTGAAACTTACAATTCCTTGAAAATAGTGTAGAGGATTCATTTTTTGTGTCTTATAATAAAGGTATAGAGTTTGAGCCTGAGTAAGTGTAGAGGATTCATTTTTTGTGTCCTGTAATAAAGGTATAGGGTTTGAGCCTGAGTAAATTAATCTGCCATCCCAAACTAGGGCATTACACACATGAGCTCCAAAAGCAAAGCACCTCACCATTCATACTTTATTCCAATAATGCTTCATGTATATTCAGAAAAAGCAGGAAGCAGGAATATCTGTGTGTTTAAATTCTGCAGAATAGAAGAAGCATCAATGTAAGCAACAGCAGGTGTGTGTGTGTGTGTGTGTGTGTGTGTGTGTGTGTGTGTGTGTGTGTGTGTGTGTGTGTGTGTGTGTGTGTGTGGCACATGACTGGATGCCTTTAAAGAAGACATGTCATTTTTTTTTTAATTAAAAGTAAATGTTGTGGCAGCCCCCCTGGCCAACTGGCTCCTCCCAGCTAGCTGGCCCTAAGTGACTAGCTACGCCACCTAGTGCTGGATCCAGCTCTAACTGATGGGGTGTCAGTGAAAACCTTGCCATGCAGAAAAAAACCCACAAGGACACAAGGGTGAAATTCAGATCCAGTACAGAAGTAACCAATGTGAAGAACCCGAAGCAAAAGAAACATGTGGCAACAATAATTGCTGTGCCTAAGAGCCAATTATTAGTTAGATTCATGCACATCCTATCCACATTGCCAGAGACATACATTAATTGATATCCGAATGTGATGAAAAGTGAAAGAAATTATGGCCACTTTCATGTGTTTACCAGCTTCTTGCTGTTAGATGCAGATATAGTATAAAACCCCCACACATTGTACACAAGAAGTATCAGTGATAGTTTTATAGCAGTCATTCACTATGGTTTCATATACAGTCTGCCTAGTCACCCCTCAGTACAACAGCACACATATGTGATGCTTGATTGTGATGAAATCTACAAGAAAGTAGTGGCACAATTATGTATTTCAGCTATCACTGAGAGATACCTGCACTGACTTACTCAGCGTCTGTTTGGTAATTCCTTGCATTTCAAGTCTAAATCTGGCCTCACTATTTTAGCCATTTGAAAGTATATCACTGGAGTAAGGACATCTTATAGCCTAAAAAGAAATGTTTTTGGTGAAATTTAGAGGACGTTTACTTTTGATTAGATGTCAAACAGTTCCTCACTGCAATTCTACTGAGTCCAGACTTATAAATCATCTGAAATGCTGGATTTTCTATTTTATATAATAGCATTGGGAAGGGGGGAATTAAAAAAAAATACTATGATATGTACATCTCGGTGTACGTATCATGGCACCTTTCCTTGATTCAGCAACAGTTCTTATATGGTGCCGAATGGCCCACTAACATGAAGAGTTATATGGCTGGCTGAATGTTAATGAGGCATTCTGAGGGAAGAGGAATATGCTAATTAGCCATGGGCTCTCTCCTCAAAATCGCCTTCAGAAAAGCATCTACATAGCCAAGCAATTCATGAAATCAGTCATCCGTGTAGTACAGCAAGACTATCCCCACAATGTTGCCGTACTGAACACAAGCAAAAGACCATATTTAACTACCGACAACAAATGTGGTGGGGGAACTACTAGACACCAAGGATTACTCTTAAAGTGCCAAAATTGCACTGAGAGTAATATGGGATTGGGTAGGGGTGCAATACACACCAGGGGACACTCCTTAAAGTACTGTAATGGGGTCAACAACAGCATGGGATCAGTGGTGGGGGGATGCACTAGACACCAGGAAATGACCTTTTAAGTGCCATAGTGACACCAACAGCAGCAAAGAGACTGGGGTGGGGTGGGGAGCCCACTGAGCACCAGTGATGACATAAAAAGGTAAAGTGCTGAAATGGCAATGACATCATAATGAGGAATTGGAATTGGCAGGACCAGTGGAGACAAGGAATAACATAAAAAGTGAAGTGCTGTAAAGGCAGCAACATTGTAACATGGACTGAATAATATGGAGATACACTAGACCACCAGGGCTTAATAGATACATACCGTGATGCTATTTCAACTATTATAGAGATGGATGAAACAAGGGAAGGCAGATGGGATACGGTAGGGACAGGTACATGGACTATAATGTGTGTGTGCGTGTGCGTGTGTGTGTGTGTGTGTGTGTGTGTGTGTGTGTGTGTGTGTGTGTGTGTGTGTGTGTGTGTGTGTGTGTGTACTGGAGTGCATGCATGTGTGTGTAAGAGACAGAGAAGGAGCCGGAAGGAGGATGCTACTGCCTGCACATGAAGGAGGTCACCACTTGCTACAGGCAATTCATTAATGATCTGCACATTGCTGTAATGAATGTGATTCACAAATTAGCCAGTAATAATGTCTTACCTCATCTAAACTAACATGTCCCTTAAATGCAAATGGGCATGTCACTGGAAAAGGACCTTTCTAGCATGAGTTGTACATCTCATGCTAGGCACTTCAGTGAATTCCCAGTAACACGTCAGTTCCCCTAAGATAGTTCATAATTAAATATTCAGTAAATCTGAATAAGATGCATAGTTCCAAATTATAATCCAGAATGCCCAATGAGATTTCTCTGCATCTCAGTCCTTAGTTACATGACAGTACATCGTCTTTACCAACACATGGCATTAGGATTTCACTTTATATGCAGCAAGAAGACACTGCCTTCCCTTCATAAAAAGTATGTGGTTATTATTATTTTTTTACTTCTGATGCAATAGCAGCAGAAAAAAGAAAAGAAATCTGAATTCTGTCACCCTGAAAAGAGATTGTATAGTCACACCTCATGGAAGCAGAACATAATGCAAGCCGGCAGCCTGCCTGAAAACTTGTAATGATTATGTACATTTGTTAATAGGACTATTAATGCAAGGTTATATCTTTGAAGCAGTCTGACATTTTTAGTAATTCTTTTGGGTAACAAATAGAATATTCAGTATAAGCTGTTATTAGGTTGTGCTATCAAGCACAGAGGTAACAGAATGAGCTGTGCAGTGCATTTATAAGTGCCACGTTACAAGTTCCGATAATGCTTTTCTTTTCTGATTTCTGTAATAGCATTTCAGATTCTGGGAAACATCATTTACATGAAAAAAATAGTGGCTTCCTTTCTTATATAACCAAAATACATTTATAATTTTGTATACTGCATATTCATAAATATGAGAAAAGGTAAAAATATGCATGTATTTTATGCAGCAATTCTAAACATGTATGGATAATGAGGCAGTGGAATTATAATGTCTTTCTTGTGTTTCTAAAGATATAACAACCACTAGCTTTATCACGTTTTGCACATATACTGTCTAGTGGCCTGTGATCCTTCTAAAAGTGTATATCATCTTTTATTGTAAAGAAGTTGCATTGCCCTCAGAGAGACACTGGTCTCCCCCAGGCAACATCAATGACCATCCAACTGTGTTTTTTAACTAACTGTTCTATGTTAGTTTCATATTGGTAATGATGGTGGTTGCTGAGTGTGTGTGTGTGTGTGTGTGTGTGTGTGTGTGTGTGTGTGTGTGTGTGTGTGTGTGTGTGTATGTGTGTGTGTGTGTACAAAGATGCACTTGTGTGCACTTTTACTATGTGTGCATTTTAGGGAGAAGAATTAGTCACTGTTTCTTATAATGTTCACTTTAATTTATCTTATAAACCTTCAGTCAGGGGTGGCCCATGGCATCGGACTGCCGGACTGCAGCCCCCTCAACAAAAAAAAGAAGAAAGTACCTTTTTGTGTAGTGAGTGTGTTTTTTTTTTGTTTACTGTGTCTGAAGCAAGCCGCGACTCGTCTTTCAAGTTCCTTCCTGCCTCGGCAAGTATGCGCATACGCACTTTAACCGCCTCAGGTTGCGGCGGTTTTAAATAAAGACTTTTATTTTTGCTTTTGCTGCAGCCCGGTGAGGACCTTAAGGCATCAGTGTGATGCCAAGCAGTCTATGCGGTTCCAAACCACATAGAATTGGAAGGGGTTCGGACTGCGACATCCGCAGGCACATACATGACGTTCTTGAGCTAAATGCTGCTGATTGGTTGTCGCGCTCTTCCCGGGCTCTATGTGTTGGGAAAAGAGCGAGAATCAAACAGTTTCAGTTGTGGACTGATTCGTGGCTGAGTCAATCGAGGGAAGGATTTACCTAGCTAGTATTTAGCATTTATTTGCTATTGGATTTCTATTTTTTTTTTTTTGGGCGGCCTATATTTTGTCAGCTGTGCTGAAGGTGAAGAAGAATTACTGAAGATAAGAAAGAGGTAGTACAACAAGTTAGAAGAAGAAGAACAGAGTAGCGTACAGAGAGTTTTCTTCTTGGTGGTATGTATATTATTTTTTATTGTCCCAGCCAACTGCAGCTTTTTTAATTGTCATTGTTTATGTTATTATGTTTATTGGTAGCCCTTTTAGCTGGACATGCTTGATTGCTTTAGTGTACTCTATTGTTTAATCAGGTGGTTACTTAACATGGATGGTCTAGCAGTTGTTGCAGAGATTAAGGTTGCGAGCTGTAGTTTCTGTGGTAGTTGGTTTCATTCTTTCAGCCTATTGTGTGGCTTTGAGCGGGTCACTTAACAAGGCATTGCTCCCATGTTGCCCCTGAAAAAGGAATGTGCGTCCAGTAGGCCTACCTGGTTAGCAAAGGTGTGTTATTATTATTATATTCTTAAATCTTGAAGATAGGAGAACTTATGACATTGTTAACTACAGGAAGGAATGTTTCAGGTTACTTTATTCAATTAGGAATTTGGAAATATATTACCAATATTAAGAAAATGAATGTGCTTAGTTCTGTAGCTTTACATTTTCAAATATATTCCTAAAACTATAAAGGAAGAAAAAGAGTCTAATATTACTTTGAAAAAGCAAGAGCCATTATATGTTTAATACATTATTAAAAATTCAGTGCATTATTTTTCAATGGACTGAACATGGAACCAGACCTGAAGTATTGGACAGTCAAAATCTGAGGACTATAGCTGAACTTGAATTGTATAGGTTGTTTTTAAACTAGTTTCTTTGTATTATAAATTATTGTAATTGTTTTAGATGTAAGCATGGTGTATTTTGTGATCAGTTTGTCCCTAGAAGACTGTTAGCTGAAGTGCTGGGAGGTTTTTGTTCAGGAAGAAAAACTGGTATGAAATAAAATGTTTTCTTCTATTTTTTTTGGTGTGTGTGTGTGTGTGTGTGTGTGTGTGTGTGTGTGTGTGTGTGTGTGTGTGTGTGTGTGTGTGTGTGTGTGTGTGTGTGTGTGTGAAAAATGTCCCAGTGGCTAGAGCAAACTCATGATGGCGTGGTAGGGAATACCTTAGGCTTGAACCCTGTATGTAGGTGTTAAGGGCCTGAATTCCCTACCCACCCCCATTTGTAAAAAATGTGCAGATTTTTGCCTCATATTTGATCTATTCTATTCCTCATAATATCTGTTGTTTCTAAATACTTAAATGCTTGATATTTGATGGTGCAGTGGTAGCACTGTTACCTCACAACTGCAGGTTCTTAGGTTTGATTCTTGGCTGGGGTGCCTTCTGTGTGGGGTCTGCATCTTCTCCCTGTGTTTGTGTTGGTTTGCTTTTGTGCCCTCCCATGTTACAAAGACATGTCTGCATTATTTCTTCCTGGGCTTCTGCTGAAAATTGTTTTTTTGTTCTAAGTCAGACTGTCCTGGTTAACAAATGTTAAATAAAATTGACAGGCATTTGAATTTCAGACTTCAGGTTTCTGAATGTTTAATTCCTTGCATATTTGATGGTTCAGTAGTAACATTGTTGCCTCACAGCTACAAGTTTTCTGGTTTGATTCTTGGCTGGGGTGCCTTCTGTGTGGAATCTGCATCTCCTCCCTGTGTTTGTGCGGATTTGCTCTAGTGTTTTGCCATTTTACAAAGACGTGTCTGCAGTATTTCTCCCTGGGCATCTGCTGAAAATTGTTTTTGTTCAGTCAGAAGTAAAACTGAATGGGATTTGAATTTCAGACTTCATATTCTTCAGAAATTACATAGTACCACAACCTATTGTCTAAGTTTATAAGATGAATATTTGAAATCTGTCCCTATTTTTGGGACTGTATTATTGGCTTAGTCCAGATTTTTTGTGCTAAGGTTGACAGCTATGGCAAGAACTGAATTCACTGAATATGTTTGAGGGCTGTATTCCCTCATTACTGGGTTTGTCCTGGTGTTTTGTGCTAAGAGGTTGACAGCTATGGTGAGAACTGAATTCACTAAATGATAGCCATTTAATTTTCAGTCTTCTTCTCTTCCACAAAGCAGCTGATTTGGCGCAGTAGTATGCTGCTCTGACTGTTTTGTACAGGGACCTTGGCAGTAAAATGTATGGTGGTAACACAGCATTTTATTCTAGCAACTCTCCAAGATTATACAAGCAATGTTTAATGTGTCCCTGGTTTTTGGGCTTTTGCCCCCCCCCCCATAAATTTTGGCTTTTTCCAGAGTTCTTGTGCTGCGAAGTTGAGATGCAGTTTAGTATTGAGTAGATTTTACAAGGAGCTGAGAGCTGCAGAGGAAGAGAAGTTTAGTGCTGCTTATGCAAAGTCTGCTTGCACTGTTAATAGCACAACAGGTTGTGTACTTGCTTTTGAAGCAGAGGGCTGTGGGTTCTACTCCCACAAGGGGTGGATGCTGCCATATGAAGAATGTCTTCCTTGGCGAAGATACTACCTATGAGCCTGTTAGTTTGCCATCCAATTGCAATATTACTACTTTATCATTTTTTAAATGTAATATAGACAATTTATTCCTCAGGGGCAACAGCCACTTTATTTTTCAATGAAACCATGAAATATAAAGGTGTTTGCTAACAGCAACCTTTTCATTAGTTACAGATTTATTTAATGTGGAATTATTTAGATGACTTTTAATTCAGAGATTGTGCATATACTGATTATGGTGGACTGTAGAAGTTTGAGTAGACTTATGATGGAAATGTTCAGAACTGTGCAGTTTTGTCATTATTGGTGCATGCATTTTGTTTCATTGTTTAATCAATTTAAAACACCCTCTAACAACTGTACTGTATTGTACAAGGAATATAATTTAGTACAATCAGGAAGGTGTATCAAAGAGCACATGTATGTTTCATATGCAAGGGACCTATGATTTGAAAACAGCCTAGAATTAATCTTTATCTGCCACTGGCAAAATGTATTTTCTTTGAATGTGGGTTTCAATGCTGTTTCAATGAATGTTAGTTTCAAGGGCAGAGAAGTTTTAATGCTAAGTCTGTTTTCATTGTGAGACTGCATTGCTTTGTTTAGCAGATGTCTTAGTGTTTGTGCTGTAAAATGCAAAATAAAACTTTCAAATGAAGTCCAAATCATCATATAAGTAAAGCAGTATGCACATTAGTGTTTATGGTAAATGGAGTGAAATAGCCAAGTAATGGATCATTGGAATGGCTGCAGGGGGGAGGCTCCATTCGACCATGTTGTGAGGTGGAAGGGCGGCAAACTCACAGTCCCAGCTGAACTATACCTCCCAACTGTCCAGATTTTCAAAGAATGAATAGATTTTTGCTTCTTATTTTTGGTTGTTCCTCCTATATCATTTAGTAATTAAGTCACTAAATAATGGCACACTGAGTTTCAGACTTCATAACCTTCAGAAAAATGCATGCTAAAGTAAGACCTGGTATTCTATCAACTGTCTCAGTTTATACAAGAGCAATTTTTAGTACTGTTTATATGTTCCCCCAAAATATTTGGCCTTGTCCATTTTTAGTATATTAACAGGTTGAGAGGTACATGCAAATACATTGCTTTATAGAATTAGGGATAGCCAAACCTCTCAACTGTCCCTGATGTTGGCTCACAATGTTGCTCTTCCCTCTAATAATCCCCTCCGCAAAATAGCAATTTTGGAAGAAAACATGGAGGGTTTACAATTAAGAAATAACTGTAATAATCAGAGTTATAGATTTCTTTTATTTCAGAAATGCATGTAGATTCTTTTATTTTGTCAGCTGCTCAAGTTAGCAGTACTAATATTAAAGTGTCCCATCTTTGACAGGTTCCCAGCTATATCGTGCGGCTATTTTATATTTTTGCATCGCATTTTTGGTCCGTTTTTCATAAAATTGTGTTTTTTTGGCAAATTAGTGACAAATCATTAAAGACTGAAGTTAGAAAATAGTGGCAGACATTTGAGTTTCAGATTTCATACCCTTCAAAAAATTCATACTAATGCAAGACCTATTCTATTATCTTTCTAAGTTTGTAAGGGCAATATTTAAAATATTTTTGGGCCTTTGTCCCACTTCTATGTATGGCTTTGTCCAGATTTCTTGCTCTGAGGTTGAGAGGTATGACAAATGTGTCAGGGCCATCACAGTCAGCCAGAGACATTTCAAATTTTGACATACTTGTTGCACCCCACTCCCCCATGTAGCAACTCTGGATGTGTCCAAGCAAGGCAAGGAGTAGTTATGCAGTGTAAATGTGCAGAGTATCCCCCCATCCAAGGTAGACACAAGTACTACAGTGGCTTTTCATCTGTCCTTGATTTTACAGAATGATCTGGTTTGTCATATTTTTGTACTGTTGATTTATGCTTATTACTCAAAGTGCCTGTTGCTCTGTGTTTAAGTAGCAGTGCTTTAATAACCATTAGGTAAGCTTGTCTGAAATCGTAAGATGCAGGTAAGCTTTAATAAGCATACTGTTAAAGAACTGCCAACATTGAAAGCCTTTCTGTTGTTGCCATGCAGAGAATACTTAACTAGATAATGTATAAGCCTTGGGTATTGAAATGCATATGACAGTATTTGTAATAAAGGACAAGATTACATTATATTAAGAAGCTCATTACACTTGTTGGAAACTTCCAGTCATCTCTGCAGGCTTTACCCATAAACTAAACAGAATGCCAATCATGTGTGGTCCTTAACTTGTACAGTAGTGCTTTAAGCAATGTATCTTGAGCTTGTTTCTTGTTTGCTTTTCATTTTTTACTTTGATCATGTTTTCACCATGAAACAAGTAGATAGTTGTCAGGCAGCAAGTCTTTTTGGATAAGAAGCATTTTTACAAGTGGGGGCATCACGTGTTACTTGGTACTTTAATAAAGCTAAATATAAATTATAATTAGAACTGCAGTGCAAGGAGAAGTGGTTTAAGTTGAGTGCTGCTTGTTTTTCTTATACTTATTTTGACTGGCATTCCAGTAATGTATTTAAAAAGTAATTTATTTTTTCATGCCTCACAACCTTTTTGTTTCCATCTAGATATTAAGTAAGCTGTCATGCAGCCAACGCAGTGAAATATTTTTATTCATCTACACTTCATTTTGTCTTGATTGGACTCTCATAATGATGGTTTGGCACCCAGGGCAGCATATTTAATTAAAGTTAATTTTTGTGGTTTTGAGCATAGCTCCTCCCCTTTCTAGTTGGCTGCACCCCTTCCCATTGATCCCACCCATCCAGCTGTCTCCTGCAGCCCCCCTTTGATTTGAAGTCACCAGCCGCCACTGCCTTCAGTGCACAGTGGTGAAAAAGTTCAGACATTAAAACAGGCTTATTATTAACGGAAACAGCTTCTCAAAAATATTCATTCTTAGTGCTTTCAGACTATTTGTGTAATGCAGTAACTAAGTCATTCCAGTTTATGAAGTTAAGAAAATGCCATATGAAGCAAGGGATCCCCTCCACAATGGCACAACAAAATATTTCTGTCTGTGTGCAATGTGTGTTGTGTCAAATGGCAAAGGATGTTTCGTATGTACTGTTTGGTGCACAGATAATAGTCGCTAAACACCATAGCACTAATATTGGCAGTTTAAAATGTGTCTTTTACTGCAAACAAACCTTAATTCTTACCTCTTTTGCAGGACATATACTTTAAAAAGAAGGTAAAACATGAAGATAGCAATCACAATCACAAGCAGATGCACAGCAAAATAAATAGTTTTGGGTGTATATTACGTTACCGACCTTTAAAAGTTCGAATGTCATATGGTCGAAACCATATGATCGAACTTTTAAAAGTTCTAATGTTTCAATGGAGAGTTCAATACAGTGCAGAATGGGAATATTTCCCTTTTCTGCACTGTAGTGCGATCTCTGAGTGCTTATATTTAAAGAGTGGGGGGTGTGGGGGTGCAGGGGGGCTTACCCCCTTCTTAAAATGGTCAGGTAGTTTTTTTTTCTGTTCATTTTCTTTTTTGCTTTTCACTCTTTTAAAAGTTTGATCATATGGCTTTGACCGTATGACGTTCGAACTTTTAAAAGTTCAATAACGTAATATACACCTGTTGTTTTGGGTGTGGTGGGGGGAGGGGAACACATTATGTGCTAAACCCACTTTTCACTTACTCACTTCCTTTTTTTATTCATCCCTCTCTTCTTTCTTAAAATGTACCTCTTCTATTAATGGAATGTTCAACTTTACATGCTGGTGGTATGCTTTTCAGAATGTTCTCTGAATCTATGCTTCTTTCAGTGTTACCAGTTTCCAGAGGAGGACAACACTACTATGACAGTTTAAATTCAAATTTATCACCTGGTCCTCTTCACAGGGCAGCTGTGATATAAACATGGCAAGAATTCTGATATTTTAAAAATTTTCAGGAGAAAAAAAATTCTAATATTTCTTCTGAGGTTGCATTACCCATAATACAACATCATGAGCACTGACATATAATAGACAAAAATACATTTCAACAAAAATACATTTTAGTAATAAAGTGAAATAATGTATTTTGTATTTGTTGAAAGTGAAACGTGTCCTGCAAAAATCACCAATTTCATTTAACAAATTTCATAGTTTGGCTATCTGAAAATATTGTAGCCCTAATTTATAACTCTACTGCCTAATAGTTCCAGATTTGCTTAATTCCATCTGGGTGGGGTGGAAGACTTCACTGCAAAATGAAAACGCTCATACTTAAAAAAGGATAGAATGGAGTGGAACAGTCAATGTCATTCGGTTAGATGCTTTTCTATGAAATGGAAGAACTGACCATTACTTTCCTGTAACTTCAAATTTATCAGGTCTGTTTCTTAAACTGAGCATGAGGGTTGGTCAGCAGAGGTATTCCCTCTGAAATTTCATTATTAAGTAATGACCTGCTGGCTTGCTAAAACTTTGTAACCCCTTAAATACTTAATGAACTGGGCCTGGGGTGACAGCTACATGGTATATCAAACTGGGGCATGTCTTGAAACTAGTGGAGGTCTTAATGAATGTCTCTATCTGTAGCTTGGTAACTACTCTTTATTTGGTGAGCAACCTGTATGAACAAATTTATTTAAAAGAGAGGTCACTGCAGATTGCAATTTTTTCATTTTTACTGCACACTGCCTTACATCCAGACACACACACACACACACACACACGCACACACACACACATGCACACACACACACACACACACACACACACACACACACACACACACACACACACACACACACACACACACACGCATTCAATTACCTACATCCCTAGGTCAGATAGCTCAAAAGTTACTCAGTCTAGAGAACTCAGTCTAGCTTGTGACATTAATAGATCATGCTGCAGAGACAGATATGTTTCCCAGAAACTGCTAGACTCCCTATTCATACAAAACAGAGCTCCTCACTAACCCTATTCAAATGCAGCCTAGATAACTGGATGGGAGACCATAAGATAACCAGTGTGGTGGCATCCTTGTCCCTCATGGACTGGGTTAGCTGGTGTTGATCACAGACTCAGTCTGTTCATAAATTCATTCTGTGAACTACTCAAAAAATGAACAAATGGGGATACTTGGGCATGGTTAGACATGTAAAGGCTCTAGGGCCACTAACCTAGTAACCTCCTATGAACCTATGAAACTATGAGCATGCAATATAAATCATCTGACATGCCAAAAAACATTACAGCTGTTGTAATAAAAGTATCCTTATTTTATTTATAAACAATCACAAGTAACCACACATATTACTTCCCTTCCTCCCAACACTCTTCCTTATACCCCATTTTCTCTACTGCAGTTTTATACTCTCCTTATCTGCAAACCCCAGCTGGCTGAGTCTAGCTGGAATTCTTGCCATGCCTCCCTCACCCACTGAAATATATGGGAGGAGTATGATTACTTTTACGTAGTAGAATTTAGCCTGATCAGAATTCATAAGCAATCAACATTCTGCATTAAAATAAGTAGTTCAATGAAAGAACATAGACTTGGATTTAAAGAACTTCTAACATGAAACATCTTGTCCTTTGCTTTTACGCATAGCTTGTTTTCTCAAAACAAGTAGCCACATTTTTTGAACATCTGATGTCCACCACCCTATAATTAAGATGAATGCTTACTGTATCTGTTTGTGTCTAGAAACATAGGAAACATCACATCATTTTATTCTTGTTGGCTAAAAGAGATATTTTGAAAGTTACCAGTTTGAAGGCATTCAGCTGTAATGTACGGAAACTGTGATGCTCATCTACCTATACAATTTATTTCAATTATTCAAGTTTGTAATATGTACGTGGAGCTTTTCTCCCTGGGCATCCACTGAAAATGAGCTCTTATGGTCTAGTGGACAATCCTGGTAAACGAATGCCAATAAGTAAATAAATAAATGTTTACATCTACAACACAGATCACTGAATGAGAGAGAGAGAGAGAGAGAGAGAGAGAGAGAGAGGAATGAGGTGGGGAGGACAGTGTGTGTGTGTGTGTGTGTGTGTGTGTGTGTGTGTGTGTGTGTGTGTGTGTGTGTGCGTGTGTGCATGTGCGCGTGTGTGTGTGTGTGTGTGTGTGTGTGTGTGTGTGTGTGTGTGTGTGTGTGTGTTTGTGTGTGTATGCTGGAAAACTTAGATTCCAGAGCATATGCCAAATGCACACTAGAACCAATGTTTGATAGTAGGCCGTGAACCTTACCATGTTATTTTTCAGGATATTTCTCACATATGCACACACATGAACATAAACAAACATACATGCACACACACTGCCAGTTTCTCTCTAATTCTCTCTCTCTAATCTATATCATAGCTCGAAGCAACTAAGATGAACACCAACATTTTTGTTTCTTCCACTGTTACTTTTTAAACAGCTTCTTTTAGACAGTGGGAAAGAAATGATGTGGTCTGTTGTCCTTTTCTAGTCACAATGGGTCTTAATGCACTCATTGACTCTTACGTAAGTAATTACTCCTTTTCCCTACCTCCTATTTGCATGCCCCTATCTGAACATTAGCTGCCTGGATGAACCATTTTTTTGTAAGTCTTCTCAGATATGATACACTGGGACCATATATCACAATGGTGGGTTGGTCATGGAAAGTGGAAAGGAGCAGCCTACAGCATACCATGTGTAGGCCTTGCATGCCAGGGGATTTTTTTTGTATGGCCTAACTGGGTAGAGCTAGTGATGTTATGAAAATCACAACAGTTCATATCACGTAGCTCTGGTCCCACTTCAGATGCCATGGTTTTGCCAGTGATCTACCTTTGGGATTACAACATATCCCCAGAACTAGGATGTGTCAGTATCACAGGCTGAAACTCCTCCCTCCCTCTCAAAGTGGCCGAGACAGCAAAGCCACTTTTTTCTTCCCCAACACACTCAGATCCTGAGGCATTAGTCAATCTCAGGTTTCATAGTCATAGTAAGGTCTACACTCCTGTGTGATATGGAGCTGGGTATCATCAGTAATAAATCTGAGGAAATGTTCATATTAGTATGAATACTCAGTTATCTTTAGCAAAAAACCCATGCTGGTTACATAAAATGTATCACGTGACCTCTTTGTTGCATCAGTCTTGACTTTGTGGGCCATCACAGCAGTTCTCCTTTTTCTTCTGCCTTTTGAATGTACAATAAAATGTCTTCCAACAGGCAGATTAGCAGCAATGGGACATGTGTGCATACATACTGACAAATTCCTTACCAGTGTTATGCATTTTATTTATATTTATGCTTTCATAACATAGGATAGATTACATAACTTTTTTTTAGGTTTTACAACAAAAAAAAAAGAAAAAAAAGTTAAATAATTACTGAATTAAAATAGAAATAAACTAACTGCTACAAATGTGTATGGGAATGCACCTATTTGTACACTGTATGAATGATACTGCTTTAACACTTGATACTTAACAAAATCTGAAATTTAGCAGAAATAATGTATCAAAGTTAACAAAAAGGAAGCAGGACATTTAGGTGTTACAAAGTCAGAATGCATAGGTGATGTGAAGCATAGTGAAACTCTGGAAAGAAGAACAGATGTTGATTTAATGTGGGAAACTGAAAAAATGTATTTTTAGATTATGAAGTGCAAAACTGTTAATGCAAGATTTAACAACAATCCTACCTACTATAAGAAAGATGCCTTGAACTACTTTAAAACATGAGACCACCTGTAAGCAGGAATGGAATCCTGATTGCAACCAAGATGACTAGAGACTCACCAGTAGTTTGGAAGCTGTAGTGCCAGGGCAGGATGGATGGAACTGAGTGAACAATTCCACCTTGCCCATCTTTGGGGAAACTGGTGACTTTTCCTGACCTTTTGGTAGGGGTGGCTCATGCTATTGGACTGTCATTTAACCAGTCCGGATTACCAAAAGAAGGCAATCAGTGTAGATGCCGCAGAAGTCCATGTGGTTACAAACCACATAGACTGCAAGGAGAATGGACTACAATGTCGGCAGTCTACATAGCCAGTGATTGGCTTTCACACTCCCAGCTCATATTTGATGCACTCTGATTGGCTCCCGGCATGCACACACTCTCAGACTGACTGCTGCTGCAAGAGAGTAATGGCGGTTCCAAACTCAGACTTTTTGTTTGACCTTGGACTGATGCTGTAATTCAGAAGCTCTGCATGACACTCAGACTAATGCTGTAATTCAGAAGCTCTGCATGACCTCGGACTGATAGTCTGCAAGGAATATATTTTCTGGACTGACGGGGTGGGTCAGAAGCGAGCATTCTCACTGGTAGGGAATATATACAGCTAATGGTAATTCAGAAGCCCTGCAAGGAACACTCTTGGACTGACTGCTAGGGAACTGAAGCAATCAAAGGTGTGTGTGTGTGTGTGTTTGTGTGTGTGTGTGTGTGTGTGTGTGTGTGTGTGTGTGTGTGTGTGTGTGTGTGTGTGTGTGTGTGTGTAATGCCCCAATTCAATGCTACTGGCAGCTAGAGTTATTCAGGCTCAAACCCTGTACCTTGGATACAGGTAGCAAGAGCATGAATTCCCTACCCACCACCTCTGCAGATTTTTGCCTCATATATTTGTTCTGAATCTGATGGCAGGCATTTGAATTTCTGACTTCATACCTCATATGTTTGTTCTGAATCTGATGACAGGCATTTGAATTTCAGACTTCATACCTCATATGTTTCTTCGGAATCTGATGACAGGCATTTGAATTTCAGACTTCATATTCTTCAGAAAATAGATGGTAACACTACACAAAACCTTTTATTCTAGCAATTTTCTAAGTTTATAAGATCAATAATTGAAAATTGTCCCTATTTTTCAGGCTGTATTCTTCCATTATTGGCTTTGTCCAGTTTTTTTTGTGCTAAGAGGTTGAGAGCTATGGTGAGAACTGAAAACTGAATTCATTGAATATGTTTGGAGGCTGTATTCCCCCATTATTGGCTTTGTCCAGGTGTTTTGTGCTAAGAGGTTGAGAGCTATGGTGAGAACTGAATTCATTAAATGATAGCCATTTAAGTTTCAGTCTTCATGCCTTCCAAGAAACAGCTTATATGACATAGTGGTATGCTGCTCTGATTGTAGTGCATAGGGTCCTGGGTTTAAGACTTGGTAGTGAACTGCATGGTGGTAAAATAACATTTTATTCTAGCAACTTTACAAGATTATACAAGCAATGTTTAAAATGTGTCTCTGGTTTTTGGGCTTTTGTCTCTCTCTCCCCAGCAATAAATTCTAGGTTTTTCCAAATTTCTTGTGCTACAAAGTTGAGAGATACAGTTGAGTTTTGGGTGGATTTTACAAGGAGCTGAGAGCCTGAAGACAAGTTTAATATTGCTTATGGTATGGTGACGTGCATTGTTAATAGCACAACAGGTAGTGTTCTGGTTTTTGATGCAGAAGGGTGTATGTTCTACTCCCACAGTATTTAGATGCATTACTGTACTGTGCTGTACTTTTAAGGGGGTGTGGATGCTGCAGTCCTGAGAACGTCCCCTTTGGCAAAGGTACATAGTAACTATGAACCTGTTCTCAGTTTGCCATCCATTCCCTATTGTAATATTACTAGCTTATTATTTTTTAAATGTAGCATAAGCAATTTATTCCTGAAGGGCAACAGGCACTTTATTTGTATATGAAACAACGAAATATGAAGTTGTTTGCTAGCAGCAATCACTTCATTAGTAACAGATCTCTTTAATGTAGAATTATTTAGATGACTTTTACTTCTGCAGAGATTGTGTATATTTACTGATACTGGTGGATTATAGAAGTTTGAGTAGACTTTTATGATGGAAATGTTCTGAACTGGGCAGGTTTATCATTATTGGCACATGCATTTTGTTTCATTGTTTACTGGAAAAATGTTCAAAACAATAAATTTAAAACAGCCTCTAACAACTGTACTGTATTATAGAAAGAATATGATTTAATACAAATCAGGAAGGTGTTTACTGATTATCTGATCAACTTAGGTACGCCCCCTCCCAGTTCTTGGTCGGATGTCTTTGATTAGGAATCAGTTAAATCAACTGTCTACAAGCACAAACTTTTTTTGTTACTGAATATTTTCACTGAGTCTGAATGCTACTAAAAGTGATGAAGCCAGATTGAAGCAATCACTTCTCTTAGATCTTTGTTTTTTTTTTTTGGGGGGGGGTACTTATTGTCCACACCTAAGGAGCTAAGTCCACTGTGTAGGATTTCTGCCGCACAATTCCCCTGGCTGAACTATACCTTTCAACTGTCTAGATTTTCACAGAATGAGTAGATTTTTGCTTCTTATTTTTGGTTTGTTCCACATAAAATTTGTGGTTTTCTGGCAAATCATTTAAGATTGAAGTCACTTAATAATGATAGACATTGAGTGTCAGACTTCATACCCTTCAGAAAAATGCATGCTAAAGCAAGACCTGTTATTCTGTCAACTGTCTAAGTTTATACAAGAGCAACTTTTACTGCTGTTTGTTTGTTCCCCCAATATATATGGCCCAATAGATATTTCCTGCATTAAGATGTTGAGAGGTATGTGCAAATAAATCACTTTATAGAATTAGGTATATCCAAAACTCTCAACTGTCCCTAATTTTAGCTCAAAATGTTGCCCTCCCCCTAATAATCCCTCTGCAAAATGCAATTTTGGAAGAAACTTGGAGGGTTTACAATTAATAAATAATTGTAATTATCACAGTTACAGATTACTTTTATTTTAGAAATGTATGTAGATTCTCTTATTTTGTCAGCTTCTCAACTTAACAGTACTAATATTAAAAAAGTGTCCCTTTTTTGACAGGTTCCCGCCTGTATTGTGTGGCTATTTTATATTTTTGCATCACATTTTTGGTCCATTTTTCATAAAATTGTGGTTTTCTGGCAAATTTGTGGCAAATCATTAATGACTGAAGTTAGACAATAATGACAGACATTTGAGTTTCAGATTTAATACCTTTCAAAAAAAGTCATGCCAATGCAAGACCTACGATTCTATTATCTTTCTAAGTTTATAAACAGCAGTATTTAAAAAGTGTCCTTATTTGTGGGCCTTTGTCCCACTTCTTTTTATGGCTTTTTCCAGATTTCTTGCTCTGAGGTTGAGAGGTATAACAAATGTGTCAGGACCATCTCCATTAGCCAGAGACATTTCAAATTATGACATACTTGTTGTACCCCACTCCTCCACATAGTGACTCTGGATGTGTCCAAGCAAGGCAAGGAGCAGTTATGCAGTGTAAGTGTGCAGAGTACCCCCCTATCCAAGGTAGACTCAAGTACTGCAGTGGCTTTTCATCTGTCCCTGATTTTGCAGAATGTTCTGATTTTCTGTCATATTTTTATACTGTTGATTTATGCTTCTTATTATTCAGAAAATGCATGTTGTTGCAGTGCATGTTGCTCTGTGTTTAAGTGGCAATGCTTTAATGACCATCGGGTAAGCTTTCCTGAGATTGCAAGATGCAAGTAAGCTTTAACAAGCATACTGTTAAAGAATTACCAACATTGAAAGCCTTTTTGTTGTTGTCATGCAGAGAATATTTACATAACTAGATAACGTATAAGCCTTAGGTATTGAAATGCATATGAAAGTATTTATAATAAAGGACAAGATTACAGTATTTTCAGACTCTCATTACATTTGTTGGAGACTTGCAGTCATCTTTGCAGGCTTTACCTGTAAACTAAACAGAATGCCAATCTATAATGTGTGGTCCATAATCTGTGCAGTAATCCTTTAAGCAATTTCTCTTGAGCTTGTTTCTTGTTTGCTGTTCATTTTTTACTTTGATCATGTTTTCCCCATGAAACAAGTAGATAGTTGATGTCAGACAGCACTGCAGCAGGCCTTTTTTGTATAAGAAACATTTTTACAAGTGGAGGCAATCGGTATCACAGAGATTTCTACTTTCAGCATGTTACTTGGTACTTTTGTAAAGCTGAATATAAATTATAATTAGAAGTGCAGTGCAAGGGGAAGTGGTTTGATTTGAGTGCTGCTTGTTTTTTTTTTACTTTATTTCGACTGGCATTCCAGTGATGTATTTAAAAAGTAATTTATTTTTTCATACCTTACAACCTTTTTGTTTCCATCTAGATATTATGTAAGCTGTCATGTAGTCAATGCAGTGAAATATTTTTTTTTTCTTCTCCACTTCATTTTGTCTTGATTGGACTCTCATAGTGAGGGTTTGGCACCCAGGCCAGCATATTTAATTAAAGTCCCAGTTTTGTGATTTTGAGCATAGCTCTGCCCCTTTCTAGTTGGCCACACCCCTTCCCATTGGCCCCACCCATTCAGCTGTCTCCTGCAGCTCCCCTTTGATTTGAAGTCACCAGCCACCACTGTCTTTTGGGTAACACTTAGAAGAAGCTCCATGTATTACACCAATGGATTATAAGAGCACTGTATGCATTCTGCCCCATGTAGGTGCAACGGCTGGGGAAATCAGCATATGTAGGCACTAAGAGGAGCTTAAGGGAGCCACCACAGGGAGGGGTAGAGCTTCAAGGAGAAAATGTATGACAGTCTGTCAATCCTGAGAGCTGGCACACTCTCCATCACCTAAGTTTCATGAGATGGGGAATTAATGGGTTGATTAGGTACGGAAATTGGGCTACTGTTGGCCGAAGGAGGAGAAGAGGGAGAAGGCATGGCCAAAGGCTGGAAGAGAGGAGAAAGGCTACAACTGTGGTAGTGAGGGTCGGAACTTTGAATGTTGGCAGTATGACTGGTATAGGGAGAGAGCTAGCCGATATGATGGACAGAAAGAAGGTTGGTATATTTTGTGTGCAAGAGACCAGATGGAAGGGGAGTAAGGTCAGATGTATTGGAGGTGGGTTCAAATTGTTTTATTATGAAGTGGATGGGAGGAGAAATGGCATAGGAGTTATCCTGAAGGAACAGTATGCTAAGAATGTTTTGGAGGTAAAAAGAGTGTCGGATAGAGTGTTTATGAAGCTGTAAATTGATGGTGTAATGATGAATGTTGTTAGTGCATATGCTCCACAAGTTGGGTGTGTGATGGATGAGAAAGAAAAATTTTGGAGTGAGTTGGATGAAGTGGTGATGGCTGCACCCAAAGGGTTAGAGAGTGGTAATTGGTGCAGATTTCAATGGGCATGTTGGTGAAGGGAACAGAGGGGATGAGGAAGTGATAGGTAGGTATGGTGTTAAGCAAAGGAATGCAGAAGTTCAGATGGTAGTGGATTTTGCAAAAATGATGGACATGGCTGTGGTGAATATGTATTTTAACAAGAGGGAGGAGCATAGGGTGACATATAAGAGTGGAGGAAGATGCACACAGGTGGATTATATCTTATGTAGGAGGGCCTGTTTGAAGGAGATTGGAGACTGTAAAGTGGTGACCGGGGAAAGTGTAGTTAGACAGCATAGGATGGCGGTTTGTAGGATGACATTGGTGAGCAAGAAGAGGAGGAGGAGTGTAAGGGCAGCACCAAGGATCAAATGGTGGAAATTGAAAAAGGGTAATTGTGAGGTGGAGTTCAGGGAAGAGTTAAGACAGGCACTGGGTGGCAGTGAAAAGTTACCAAATAGCTGGGTAACTACAGCAGAGGTAGTAAGGGAGATGGCTAGAAAGGTGCTTGGGATGACATCTGGACAGAGGAAGGACGACATGGAGACATGGTGGTGGAATGAGGAAGTACAGGAGAGTATACAGAAAAAGAGGTTGGCAAAGAAGAAGTGAGATTGTCAGAGCGATGAAGAAAGTAGACAGAAGTATAAGGAGAAGAAGTGCATGGCAAAGAGAGAGGTGGCGAAGGCTAAGGATAAGGCATATGAAGAGTTGTATGAAAGGTTGGACACTAAGAAGGGAGAAAAGGACCTTTACCAATTGGCTAGACAGAGGGACCGAGCTAGGAAAGATGTGCAGCAGGTAAGGGTGATAAAGGATAATGAGGGTAACGCACTCACAAGTGAGGAGAGTCTGTTGAGCAGGTGGAAGGAGTACTTTGAGGGGTTGATGAATGAAGAGAATGAGATGTAGTGAAGGTTGGATGATGTGGGGATAGAAAATCATGAAGTGCAATGGATTAGCAAGGAGGAAGTAAGGATAGCTATGAAGAGGATGAAGAATGGAAAGGCTGTTGGTCCAGATGACATATCTGTGGAAGCATGGAGGTGTTTATGTGAAATGGCAGTGGAGTTTCTAACCAGATTGTTTAATGAAATCTTGGAAAGTGAGAGGATGCCTGTGGAATGGAGAAAAAGTGTTTTGGTACAAATTTTTAAGAATAAGGGTGATGTGCAGAGCTGTAGTAACTACAGAGGGATTAAACTGATCAGTCACAGCACGAAGTTATGGGAAAGAGTAGTGGAAGCTAAGTTAAGAAGGGACGTGATGATTAGTGATCAGCAGTATGGTTTCATGCCGGGAAAGAGCACTACAGATGCAATGTTTGCTCTGAAAGTGTTGATGGAGAAGTACAGAGAAGGTCAGAAGGAGTTGCATTGTGTTTTTGTACACTTGGATAAAGCATAGGTGCCTAGAGAGGAGTTGTGGTATTGTATGAGGAAGTCGGGAGTGTCAGAGAAGTATGTAAGAGTGGTACAGGATATGTACGAGGGTAGTGTGACAGCGGTGAGGTCTGCAGTCAGAGTGATGGATGCATTTAAGGTGGAGGTGGGATTACATCAAAGATCAGCTCTGAGCTCTTTCTTATTTGCAATGGTGATGGACAGGTTGACAGACAAGATCAGACAGGAGTCCCTGTGGACTATGATGTTTGCAGATGACATTGTGATCTGTAGTGAGAGTAGGGAGCAGGTGGAGGAGACCCTGGAGAGATGGAGATATACTCTAGAGAGAAGAGGAATGAAGGTCAGCAGGACTAAGACAGAATATATGAGTGTGAATGAGAGGGAGGATAGAGGAATGGTGAGGATGCAGGGAGTAGAGGTGGCGAAGGTGGATGAGTTTAAATACTTGGGATCAATAGTTCAGAGTAATGGTGAGTGTGGAAGAGAGGTGAAGAAGAGAGTACATGCAGGATGGAGTGGGTAGAGAAGAGTGTCAGGAGTGATTTGTGACAGATGAGTACCACTAAGAGTGAAAGAGAAAGTCTACAAGAGGGTAGTGAGACCAGCTATGTTATATGGGTTGGAGACAGTGGTACTGACAAAAAGGCAGGTGTTAGAGCTGGATGTGGCAGAGTTAAAGATGTTAAGATTTGCACTGGGTGTGATGAGGGTGGACAGGATTAGAAATAAGTATATTAGAGGGTCAGCCCAGGTTGGAAGGTTTGGAGACAAAGCCAGAGAGGCAAGATTACGTTGGTTTGGTCATGTGCTGAGGAGTGATGCTAAGTATATTGGTAAAAAGATGCTAAGGATGAAGCTACCAGGTAACAGGAAAAGAGGAAGGCCTAAGTTAAGGTTTATGGATGTGGTGAGAGAGGACATGCAGGTGGTTGGTGTGACAGAGCAAGATGCAGAAGACAGGAAGAAATGGAAACAGGTGATCCGCTGTGGCGACCCCTAACAGAACAGCCGAAAGAAGATGATGATGATTAGGTACACTGGGCAATAATGAACTCCGGGTTATAGAACTCCTGCCTAGGCCAGCACTGCCTGGTTCTCACACCCAATGAGACAAATGGGTCATGTGAGTAAACAGTAGTAGTGTAACAAATCAGGCAGTTCCAGAGGATTACTCAAGAGAAGTGCAAATGTGTACTGTTGGAACTGCCTTGCAGTTATATAGATTTGCATAAGTTATTCAAATAACACAGATTGTTTGTTTTCTTCCTTTTATACATGAGTTACTTTTCATTTTCTTTGTAGCTGTTTACTTTTTTGGCAGGTTCGCTTAGCTGATTCCTCCCTCTGACATTCGGACAAAATGAGTAATTGCAAAGGTGAGAGGAAGAATGTGCTACTTTAATATATACTGCTAATATATATAACCAAGGGCAGAAGGCCCATGTCACAAGAATTCTCTTTCAAAAGCAATAAAAGGAGTTATGTATGTATGTATGTATTTATTTATTTATTGACATTTGATTATCTGGAAAGCGCGACTGGGTAGGAGACCATTTTCAGCAGATACCCAGGGAGCAAAGCTGCAAAAGTAATAGGATGTTATAAAAGTTTAGACCTTTTAGTGATACTTAGGTTTAAAAACAAATGAAAGGAAAGTGAAGAATCTAATTGTCAGTTGATGAAGTATGCATTGTTTACCTTCAGAAGAATATATGACATGCACAAAAACACATGTATATGGATAGGTAGATAGATATAGATATACATCATTTGATAACTCTTTAACAAGATGCTACAACAGTTTAAAAAGTGGCAAGAATTGTAAACTGTTTTTGTGCATTCATTCATATGTAGCAAATTATACACTGTTCAGACCTATCCAGTTCCAGCAGAGAAGTGTTGCACTTAGATTTTGTCAGTGTTTAGGCTCCTTGTTTGTCATGTCTGTTAATGTTTACTCAAGCAAACAGGGCCTGAAGAAAACAAATGTTACTCATGGGTCTCCTTCATACCTCTCAACCTCTTAGAGCAAGAAATCTGGACAAAACCATAAATAATGGGGGGACAAAGACCCAGAAATAGGGACAATTTTTATATATTGCTTTTACAAACTTAGAAAGTAGATAGAATAACAGGTTTTGCATTAGCATGATTTTTTGAAGGGTATGAAGTCTGAAACTGAAATGTCTGTCATTATTTTCTGACTTAAATTATCAATGATTTGCTAGTCAACTGCAAATTTATGAAAAATGGACCAAAAATGTAAGTCAAAAATTTGGACATTCTGCAAAAATCTGTACAGTTGACAGGTATGACTCTCCTTTGGAGCCAACCAAGATTACAATATCGTTTAGAAAATAAAGTGAGAAACTTTACATTAACAGAAATAAATACATTATTTGCTATAAGCATAATTTTCATATGAGCTTCCCTGCTGTATCACCGGTATGAAATATTAATGATGCATATAACTGCTTCAGATATAAATACTGCCTTTATTTTATGCAGACTTTGTCTAAAATGTCAAGTAAAATGAACTTCAGTATATCTGTATAACCCTTTATTCTGTATTTTTGGTACTGAAAAGTGGCAGTTGTATAAATGTATACCACTTTAATTGACCTGATATGTTAAACACAGACTTTCTCTAACTGCATCCTAGCTTGTAGAAAAAGTAAAGCATGAAGTATTTAGTCAGCATTACCCATAAAATAATGCTAACCAGATTTTATCTTCTACTGAAGATGGCTAGAACATTCCTTTTTCTCCATATGGTGATGACCCTGTTTACATTTTTCTTCTACTGAAGTGAGACAAGACTGGATGTCAGGCTTGTCTTAACTAACCTTAGCATATTATTCAGGTTGATTTGCCTCTACGTGTGATATCATCAGCATAATAGCAGTCATTTGTTACTAATGACAGCAAGCATCAGTGTGATCCCTTGTACAACAAAGTGCTAGTGACAGAACAGATGGCCATCATTTAAGTCTGAGAGTAGCAGAAGGTAAAACAAATATTTTATCTTTTGTTATTCAGTGGGAAAAGGACAAAACAACAACATTTGCCTTCAGGTCAGTATGATTGACACTAAAGTTAAATTTCAGTGTCTTAGTTTGCAGCAGTGGAATAATTCATTGTCAAGTAAGTGCTCAAATAATGTTGGGCTCTCAGGCCTGAGTGGTAGTGACAGCAAGTGTAGTTACATTTATTTCTTAAATTATTCAGTGACAATGGTACTATGGAAATGACTCCTCCCTCTGATAGAAACAATAAAATGACTACAGGTGTCCCCCCTCCCCTCACCTTTTAAGTAACAGAAGGAGCTCTAGGTATTATACTTCTTCTTCAGGATTGAAGGTGGCAGAATTATATTTCCATTTGATATGAATGCAGGGCATTCTTAAAAACAAGATCTTCTGCTAGTGTGCCTGTCAGTTCCACATGGCTAAAGGTAGCATTAGAAACACTAGCTATAAATTCTTAGAATTCTGAAGGATGTTACATTAGGATGGCTGTCCTTTGGAGGTATCTGTAAGAGCTTAAAACCGACACTAATATTTTGATCTAGAAAATAGTCTGTGTCTATACTCCATGAATATTTTAATAGTATTGCAGTAATAAAACCATTGTAATAACATTATAATAATTACTATTTCTCAATTGTCCCTTTTAATATAGATAACGAACAGGCGGGGAAGTTCGTTTATATGCTTTATTACATAGAAACACATCAGGATGGAGAGCAGCTTTACAAAATATAAACAACCTGATTAACAGACAGACTACACTGACATACATGCTTACATCCCAACAGCTTACTACAAAATGGAAGTCAGGCTCACATGTGCTCAGTATTTATACACTTGTGCAAGCCCCTAGAAAGTTACTTAAAGTTGTACACACACACACACACACACACACTGATCTAAATCCTCCATCCTAATGAATTGTCTTCAATGAAATGACATTCAAATAAGACATGCAATGACATATAGACATTAGACACAACACAATGTTCATGTCCAAGTTGCCATGTATCTGTAACATGGCCTGGAGATACAACCTGATCTAGCAACATAGTATTCAGAATTGGGTTTAACAACAGGGACAGACTTCAATGAACAACTCGTATCAGGAACTTCAGGATTCATCTCAGGAACAGGAATATTTACTGGAATGTCATCAGGAACTGGAAAGCTGGACAACTCACTCTGAGATAAAGGTTCTTTCTCACAGGCTAGGTGCTGTGGTACAGGCTTGGAAACTGGTATCAAATGTTACCGATCCCACCTAAACTCTGCTCCTTGTGATTCCACAATGTATGATCTCAGCTCTGGGCAAATAGTCTTCATGACTCCAATCCGATCATAACCTTTGTACATTTGCATTCTCACTGTCTCTCCTTCACGTAATGGATAAAGCAGTGTGCTGGACTTGTCGTAATAAGACTTCTGGGATAGGAGTTTCTTTAACAGATGGGCTTTCACAAATCTGCATTCTTAGCACTTAGAACTAATAAACTACTGCTGACTGGTAATGTAGTTCTGGTTTGTTGTGACAGACGTCTCTGGGCAGGTGAACCAAGATGTTTATTACGAGGAACATTTCTGAGATTCAAGAGATTCAGGAAAACATCACTATTGTCTCATTTCAACTTCTCAAGTAACCATTTCGCACTTTGAACTGCACCTTTTGCCAAACCATTTGACTGCGGATACTTGTGACATGAGTAAAGTCCCACTCTTCAGTGAATCTTTTGAAATGCTGACTAGTGAACTGCGTAACATTTTCAGAAATAACTCTGTGTGGACTACCATGAACTGCAAAATGACACTTCATCTTAGTAATGGCAGTACTGGATGCTAGGTTCGGAAGTAGGTCAATCTCAAACCAATTGGAATAAGAGTCTGCTAATACCAAGCCACGTTGACCATTCCACTCGAAAATATCAGTGGCTACTATCAACCAAGGTAGTTCAGGAATCTGGTTTAGCTGAAGTGCTTCCTTCTGTTGATGTGGCTTTTTACTCTTACATACTGAACAAGATGAAAGTACTCACTCAATATCTTGTGACATAGAAGACCAAAACACTAGTCCTCTTGCCCTCCTTTTAGTGGAATCAGTTCCTGGGTGGCCACAATGCAAGATAGTGGTATACTGTTGTTGCAAGAACTTTGGAACAATTACTTTAAGACATTTCATGATGATACCATTATCAGACAAAATTTCATCTCTGTAAGGAAAATAAGGTTGCACTTCTAGAGGTAAACTAGATTGCTTTGACAGCCATCCTCAACTGATAAAGTGGTTGAGCTTCTGTAAAGCAAGATCTGAGGCTGCATGATTTCTAAGCTCATTGAGACATGTGGAAGTAAAATTTCATGACTTTAAAATCAAGTTTCTCATTCTCATGCTGCTCAGTGGTATTTCTGGGTGATCTGGATAAAGTATCAGTGACATAAAGAAGTTTTCCTTCTGTGTAGTCAAGATTGAAACTGTACTTCTGCAATCTCAACATCATGTGTTGCAATATGGCTGGAGCTGAATGCATAGGCTTTCTCAAAATAGTAACTAGAGGTTGGTGGTCTATTTCAATCTGGATTGGTCGACCATAAATATAATCATGGAACTTTGAACATGCAAACACAATTGCCAAAAGCTCTTTCTCTATCTGAGCATATTGCAGTTCAGTTTGGGTTAGATATCTGGTTGCATAGGCAACAGGTTGACCCTCTTGAAGAATGACTGCACCAAGACCAAAGTTTGAAGCATCACAGGAAAGAGTAACCGGTTTATGAACATCATAGTATTTGAGAGTTGGTGGACTGGCAATTCTCTGTTTCAGGACATCAAATGCTATCTGGTGTCGTTCCAACCATGACCAGGATACATCTTTACATGTCAGCTCTCTAAGGGGTGCTGCTAGTTGGCTTAAGTCTGGAATGAACTTACCTAAATAGTTAACCATGGCAACAAAGTGCTGTAGGGCTTGAACATTGTCTGGAGATGGCATCTCAAGAATGGCTGTTTGCTTGGAAGGGTCTGGTTGTAATCCTGAACTGGTAAACAAATGACCAACATAAGTAACTTCTTGTAACCCGAACTTGCATTTCTTAGGATTCAGCTTAAGATTCACTTGACAAGCTCTTTCCAGAACTTTCTAGAGGTTTCTGTCATGCTCGGCTTCACCATTACCTTCTACCAAAATGTCATCTACTATAATAGCACAGGAATACCCAGAAAAAAAATTGCTCCTTTGCATTCTGAAAGACTTCACTGGCAGAATTTATCCCAAATGACATTCTCAAAATCAATCTTGCTAAAAGAAGTACTGAACGTAGTAAGTAGTAAGGATTTCTTGTCAAGCACAATTTACAAGGATGAACTCTTTGTATCTATGACAGAAAAGCTGTGGCATTTGGCATCAGAGCTGCAACTTCTTCAACTGTACATATTGGATGATGAGGTATTTTTATTGCCTTTTTCAGATATCATGAATCAATGCATATTCTGATATCAGTGAGCTTTTCTTACTAGTAATAATGGTAGTAGCAATAGAAGACATAGTAGTAGTTGTAACAGCAGCAGTAGTAATGGTAGTAGTAGACACAGTAGTGGTAGTAGTAGAAGTAGTAGCAGTAGCAGAAGCAGTAGTAGCAGTAGTAGTATCAATAATAGGAGATTAGTAGTAGCAATAGTAGTAATAGCAGTAGTAGTAATAATAGTAGTAACAATTTTAGTAGTAATAGTAGCAGTAGAAATAGAAGTAATAGTAGTAACAACAGTAGTGGTGATAGTAGTAATAGTAGCAGCAGTAGTAGTAGTCATAGTAGAGGTTATAGTAGCCACAGCAGTAGTAATAGCAGTAGTAATAGTAGTAGTAATAGTAGCAGTAGGAGCAGTAGTAGTAGCACCAGTAGTAGCAGTAGCAGTGGCAGTAGTACAAGTAGTTGCAGTAATAGTGGTAGCAGTAGTAGTCATAGCAGAAGTAATAGTAGCAGTAGTGGTAGCAGTATTAATAGTAGTAGTAATAGTAGTAGGAGGAGTAGTAGCATCAGTAAAATCAGTAGTAGTGGCAGTAGTAGAAGTAGTTGCAGTAATAGTGAGTAGTAGTAGTAGTAGTAGTAGTAGTAGTAGTAGTGGTACAGTGGGTCATATCAATCAGTAGAAGCACTATAGCCCCATTTAGCAAGCATGGCATACCTTATAGGACTGTCTATTACATGATGACTTCCTTAAAACCTTGCCATCACAAATCTCCATCCTTCAGGCCTTTCATTCAAAACTCAACTCCACTGAGCATGCCTTTTCCATTCTTGCCTCTAAAATCTTGGCAACCATCCCTCCACATATGAAACTATTGCACCATTTCCTAAACTTCACTCAAAACTAAAGTCATTCATGCTGAAACAAGCAAAATATAACTGCTTCCTTTAACAGTGGAATCACATAAATGAACCCCACTGTAACTGTAACTGTTTAAATACTGTGTCATCATCATTGTCTTCTTTCGGCTGTTCCCGTTAGGGGTCGCCACAGCAGATCACCTGTTTCCATTTCTTCCTGTCCTCTGCATCTTGCTCTGTCACACCAACCACCTGCATGCCCTCTCTCACCACATCCATAAACCTTATCTTAGGCCTTCCTCTTTTCCTGTAAACTGGTAGCTTCATCCTTAGCATCTTTTTCCCAATATACTCAGCATCCCTCCTCAGCACATGTCCAAACCAACGTAATTGTGCCTCTCTAGCTTTGTCTCCAAACCTTCCAACCTGGGCTGACCCTGTAATATACTTATTCCTAATCCTGTCCACCCTCGTCACACCCAGTGCAAATCTTAACATCTTTAATTCTGCCACATCCAGCTCGCACTCCTGCCTTTTTGTCAATGCCACTGTCTCCAACCCATATAACATAGCTGGTCTCACTACCCTCTTATAGACCTTCCTTTCACTCTTACAGGTACTCGTCTGTCACAAATCACTCCTGGCACTCTTCCCCACCCACTCCACCCTGCCCGTACTCTCTTCTTCACCTCTCTTCCACACTCACCGTTACTCTGAACTATTGACCCCAAGTATTTAAACTCATCCACCTTCGCCACCTCTACTCCTTGCATCCTCACCATTCCTCTATCCTCCCTCTCATTCACACACATATATTCTGTCTTAGTCCTGCTGACCTTCATTCCTCTTCTCTCTAGAGCATATCTCCATCTCTCCAGGGTCTCCTCCACCTGTTCCCTACTCTCACTACAGATTACAATGTCATCTGCAAACATCATAGGCCACGGGGACTCCTGTCTGATCTCGTCTGTCAACCTGTCCATCACCATTGCAAATAAGACAGGGCTCAGAGCTGATCCTTGATGTAACCCCACCTCCACCTTAAATGCATCCATCACTCCCACCACAGACCTCACCACTGTCACACTACCCTCGTACATATCCTGTACCACTCTTACATACTTCTCTGACACTCCTGACTTCCTCATATAATACCACAACTCCTCTCTAGGCACCCTGTCAAATGTTTTCTCTATGTCTACAAAAACACAATGCAACTCCTTCTGACATTCTCTGTACTTTTCCATCAACACTCTCAGAGCAAACATCGCATCTGTAGTGCTCTTTCCCAGCATGAAACCATACTGCTAATCACTAATCATCATGTCCCTTCTTAACCTTGCTTCCACTACTCTTTCCCACAACTTCATGCTGTGACTGATCAATTGAATCCCTCTGTAGTTACTAAAGCTCTGCACATCACACTTACTGTGTATTCTGTCTGAAAACATTACACTGCAGATTATACTATAATGTGTAGTCTGTCTGGCAATAATATATACAATGAATGCTAACTTATTTTTAATTTGATTAGAAATTTCTTGTATTGTGGCCTGAGTTTGATGATGGTTCAGTAGTCTCAGTCCTGTTCCCAGTCAACAAACAGTAAATTAAACCCCTGCCATGTCACAATGAAAATGCTAATATCTGGATACATTTCCACAAGGTTTATTTTTCAAATATATCTCATTTTGAGGATTAGTTACTCATTTTGCTTCATAAAAAGTCCATGTCCCATAACGAAAACATTAGACTCACATTCAATGTTGAGACTTCTAATGCAAAAATCCGTAAGTGAAGGGTGCTAGTACAGAGAATAGGGCTTCCTAATATCACTGCTAGAAACAGAACTAAATATCCAGTTGCCCAAGGATTAGACTAGTCTTGACTTCCTAGCTCCAGTACAGGACTTATTCACCAAATCAAGATGTAGTAGTCAGCCTTGGCATATGAATTATTTTAGGGGCAGATCTCCTTTCAAAAATGGAGGTTTGCTCTATGGGCTTATGAATTGAGACACTATGAGTCTTAGATTCCTGTTTTATGGTTGATGCTGCCAGAGCTAAGTGTTTCACTTGTTTCTTAGTTTGCATTTAGGAGGCCTTTATGGTGTAAATTGTATCAGTATATGTAGGTTTATGTGTTTGGTCTGCATTGTGTGTGATAGATACAGTGTGGTGTTGTGTGCTACTGCCAACCTGTTTACTAACTGTAGTGGCTTTATGTGAGAGCTTTGCCTCCAGTAACATTGTATAACTACATCTCTCACACACTGTATTAGTTTAAGTAGTAGATGGTTGTCAGTAATCATGAAACTATTGCTACATTGTCTCAGGATGACCATTTCAGCCCAGATGTATACAGAGACAATTGGAAAGTGCTAATATATGATTCCAGGTGCTTGCTATTATGGGTTGAAGGGGGCATAGTTTCCTTGAAGTCTGGCATTGGTTACTGAAGATGCTATCTGGTAGTGGAGACAGTGTTGGCCTCTCAGTACAGCTGCATGCAGCTATTGATCAATGATCACCAGAAGCAAAAAGTAGCACTGATCCCAAGCTGCTTCATGAGAAGTAATAGTATCCCTGAAGGTGATATGTTCAGTACACCTCCTATAGTCTTCTCTTGACAGATACCTTGAAAGAAAGTACAGCACCTAGATGCAATGGAAAGGTACGCTGCACAAAGGAATGGAAAGAGAAAATGGGGAAACAGAGGAATATTATTTCTCCTGGAAAATCATATAGCAAGCTAGTGTACAGACAGGGTAATGGACGAGTTGGCAAACATTTTTATTTTGGATAGGGGTCGCTTGGATATTCTGTCTGTAAAGGAATGCAGATACGGCAAGGACATCAAAGCAGGTAAAAATAGTACTCAGTCCAAATAAAGTGCTTTCAGGATGTGGTAAGCATAACCTGGAAGAACAGAAAACTTGTGGAAGAGAAGTGAATGGCTATGTAGTGAGATACTGTTGTGTTGGAGTAGCATGAATGTGCAAAGAGGCAGACAGATGAGGAAGAAGTCTAAGAATTTGAAAGACAGCTGAAACTCTTACAAGACAAGGTAAGGATGAAATATAATCAGGATAAATCAGAGGCAGTGAGACAGATATGCCAAAAAAGAAAGATTAAAGCAGAGAACTACAACAGAATTATGGCAAAAACAGTATGTAGAAAAAATGTATTGTGGGCACCGAAGGACACAAATGCAAATTTAGTGGCTTTTTGACTGGAGGATAGAGATGGTAAAGATAAGGCTTTGTCTTGGTCTGACAGGGAAGATGATGGGCATGGAAGTAAGGTGAACATTCCGGGGATACTCACTGATTTTCTAGGGATTTCTGTAATGAGAAGAGGGAGGCTGTCAGGTGGGGAAGGAGTGTTGACAAAAAGCAGAGGAATGGCTATGCTACAGTCCCAGCTCGAATGATGGGATACATGAGTATCTTGATTTGAAGAGTGATGCAAATTGATGCTTTCAGGTCATTTTCCATCTTTGTAGAAGGTGACTATGGTTATTTCTAAGGGAGGAAGTAAAGGCAGTAAAGATCTAAAGAGTTATAGGCCTAGTTCCCTTCTCAAAGTAGCTGCCAGGATATTTATAGGGGTTTATAACCATATTTCAGAAGATCCACATGCAGATTTCATTACAGCTAGGAGACCTGAAGATCTCTGACGCCTTTTGTTGAATTTTTGGAGACATTCGCAACAGAGCAAGTCTGAGAAGGTAGGTGTCATTCTGGCTGACATTCACAAAATATTTTATGTTACCTGGTGAAGATTCATGCTGACAGTTCTGAAGGAAATGGCTTAGTGAAGAGGTTCCTTGCCACTATTAGATCATTATACCAAGCTACAGAGTTAAGGCGATAGGTCAGTGGTAGGCTTTCCAAAAACATTAATGCTTAGTGAAGTAGAATCTATGGGTGCCCACACTAACCTCTTTTGCTTTGTTTCAGCTAGGAGGGTGAAGTAGCTCTCCAATAGTAATGTGATGAGAAGGTTAGATTTTTCTTGTTTTAAATATACTTTTTCTGGATGACTACATA
This sequence comes from Protopterus annectens, assembly GCF_019279795.1. NCBI lineage: Eukaryota > Metazoa > Chordata > Ceratodontiformes > Protopteridae > Protopterus > Protopterus annectens. The sequence continues at coordinate 1,314,230,769 of NC_056737.1, read as the reverse complement.
ATGCTGTTTCCAGATATAATGAGAGCCCTTTCTTCTGAGAGTTTGAACTGGAATCTATTTTGCATTACTACTCCAGAAAATCTGTGATAGTGTGGGCTAATTCCAATTTATTTAAGGGACCAAGATCTACTAGCAACATGGAGGGAGGGGAGCTAAATAACTAAGCTTAAGGGTTTACTTTACAGTAGGTCAAACTTATGAGGGGAACCTGCAGCTGAGAACAGAACATACATAAATGAATGAATGAATGAATGAATGCATGAATGATTGAATAAATAAATAAATAAACAGCATTGTTAGACAAGTGGGTAGGGAAAATAGGGCTCATTTCTGAGTGCATATGTTTGGTGACACTGATGGTCCTACAGCCGATTTTATTTGGGGTCAGAAGTATCATTGTATATTTACAGATGAGGGAATTGAAATGCTTCAGGACTTTTTGCTTATACTTGTTTAGAGAGATAAAGGGAAGTGGAGAAATGGAAGGACAAGAATGTTTGTATAAAGAGATGATTACAGGGCCGGGGTGTGTCTGCTCTTACTATGCTGGAAGGAAGATAACTTGATAATAAAAAAATATATCTTAAAGAGGCACATCAAAATCAAGTAGGGATTTCTATAAATACGTAAATAGGTAAAGAGGGGGGAATTAATTAAATGTGGCAAAATAGTGAAAGACAAAGTTTAGAGGAGAGACAATGACTAAACACTTGTTATGAATGAAGTAGAATTGTTCCAGATCTTTCATTTAAGGACTGCTTCTGGCTCTTGTAAAGGAGAATAAAGGGACATAAACTACTGTTGTTTACATCCCATTGTGTAGACACTTTATTTGTCCTATGTAGCACCATTTAACTGTTATAAAAGGTATTGTTATTCCCTCATGTTCTGCATGCCTGATGCAGGGATGCACATTTATGCAGTTTTCTTATTTTAAAACCAATACAATTCATTTTGAAATTCTATGATGAATAGTATTAAATCATGCTGTCTAATAACCAATATGTTTATTTAAATAGAAAGAAACCCATTATATTTCTGCTCTGAGATTCATAGTAAAGAATTATTAGCAATTCATCGAAAATTTCTCTACTCAGTCATAGCCCGAAAGGTGCTACTCCATATCTGGCCGACTGGAGGTTGAAACATCTACCTCAGGGATGACAGAAATAGACTGTATATAGAACCAATCCCATTGAGTAATGCATAACCAATTCCCTATAGAAATGCAGGCACTCCAAATGCTGAATACTAACAAAGCAAGCAAAAAAGACGGAAAACATAGGAGAAGAACAAATTAAAAAAAATCACTCTTCCACTCAAAACTTCTTTTTGCAGGGAGGGGGCAAGTCCCCCCCCCCATGCAGCCCCGACCCCCTGAGTTTATACATACCAACTCTGAGAAATGGCATCTTGGACTTAGTGTATGCCAGTCCAATCTTTTGGCTATTCAGCCTCCATATACAACGAATCCCAATATTTCAAATGGTTACCTGGAAAACCACTTGTACAATCTCTCCATCCATTACAAGCTGCAGTACCATTGGGCATACCTCTCAATGGTCCCCAATTTGTCAAAACGTTCCTAAGTCTTGCTTCATATTTTAGTTTTGTTCTTCATAAAATGTGTGGTTTTCTGGCAAATAGTTAAAGATTGCAGTAACTAAATAATAAGAGCTGTTCAAGTTTCAGACTTCATATCCTTGAAAAAAATGAATGCTAATACAATATATTTTAGCAACTTTCTAAGTATATAGGAGCAATATTTAAAACCTGTCCCTGACTTTGGCCTTTGTCCCCCCCAATATTTTTGGTTTTGTCCCTAATTCTTGTGCTAACAGGTATATCAGTGATACCCCATTTGTCTGTTCTAACAACAAGGCCACTCTATTTATAACATTTGATAGTGACAGCAACTGGAATATAAACATTATAGTCCTTGTTCTATCCTTGTAAGATTACCACTATCATCATCTCAGATACCTGAGTTTTAGTATTAGACTAACATCTTCTTTGCCATTCAAGAATAGGAAATAATATAGGGCTGCAGACAACCCTCAAAATGTTAGGAGAAATAAAAAAAATTGTAGTTGCTTCAGCCTCTAGAGTGCTAACATAAATTGAACTGAAGTTTTTTTCTTTTTGTTCCTAAACAACAAATGTCCATGCTAAAATCTTTAGACTGTTGAGCTTGTCAGTAATCCGGCATAAATAAGGTCAATTAATGACCTGCTAAATCTTTTGGATTCATCCTATGTAGTATTTAAACTACTGAAATAGCTTTGATTTCAATCACCAGAAGGAAAAATTCACAGTTCATTACTGAAAGTCTGTTGCAGAAAAGTATGTCGCTCCCAATTAAATAAACTTCATTTAGCTGAGTTACATAAAAATAATGCATTCTCATGTTAAGTCTTTATTCAGGTGTGAAAAAGCAATAGTCAGCATGCTGGTATGGCATATAAACAATGATGCTAGTACCCCCAAGTGATTTTTTTTGATTTCACTGCAGCTGCAAATGTTCACACCACCATAATTGGATTTTAGAACATTAAGAACAGTAACTGAATGCAGGCCATATGGAAAATTAAAAGAAAAAGAAAAAAATGTCTGCCATCTCATTAAAATGAATACATTACGTAGAAGTGTCAACTTCTGTACTTCACGTTTGTTCTCTTGGATTGATACTTAACTGTAGGTAGAATCATAACAGCACACAGGTCATATATTTAATCACAGATGGGAGCTAAACACATCCGTTTAAGTGTCAGACATACCTAATGGAAAGTGGAAACATGAGGAGCTGTTAGAATTTATAACAGTGGCATGCACTGGCAGCCTATGTCAAAAATGGCACTTAAACATTCATAGAGAAACGACGGACTTCTGCTGTTCATATAGTGATATCAGCCTAGAATCAAACCTAGTTTCCCAAATCTGTATACCCTACGTTAATGCAATTCTGAAAATAGAATATCTATCTTTTCTACATTATAGAAAGTAAACAGTTGCAAAGGACAACTTGACAAATACAGTGGTCAGTTTAAAAGGGGATGCATTATTACTGATTTCTTTCTTATGTAGGCTTCTAGGCAAGAATTTCTTGAATATTTTGGTTTATGGAAGAAAGTACTCATGATGTCATAGACAAGTTTTTAAAGAAATGTAGTAAGGTATATCAAATACTGAGGGTGCAAACAGTGCGTTCTTCAGACAGTTTAATCATGTTTTGAAAGAACAGCTTAAGCAGCTCATATTTCTTTCACAAACATTTCAGGTTCTGAACTGAGAATGGTTGTTATCTGCAGACAGAAAACACAGAACTGCAACAGTTTTTGTCCAAAGTGCCATTCCACACTACTCACCATATGATTTTCACTGAATTAAAGCTTCTTATTTTATGAAAATGGTGGTGCAATAAACCATTTTCGTAATTTCCTAAATGCTGAATACTGTGAGGCCAAGGCATAGAGATCCAAGAACTCTCAATTTACATGAAAGGGCTTCTTCACCTTTAAGCTTTCACTCACAAGTTTACTGACCTGCTATTTCTCACGTCACACACCACACACCTCTTAAATGTATCCTGCTTACTATATCTAGTATGTGATGTTCCACTTTTATTAGAAAGATCCCCTTCTATAACTACACAATCTATACAATTAAAATTTGAGTCAGTAGCACTGACTATAGCTAATAACTAGACTACTGCATTTAGCCAACTGAATAAATGTATTTCATTGCAACTACGAACACACATGATGCTACAGATGGTTCATGATCTATTTACCATAGGAGTATAGTGTTGACTGCCCTGTTTTAGTTCCAACAACTTTTAATAGCAGTAGGAGGTAGACTGTAATGGTTCAGAAGGCAAATCCCTGGTTGGTAATAGGCTTGGTTCATTATTTGCAATTTCACATGCAGCTGATAACTCTTTCACTGACATTTTTGAATCTCTGGCATATGAGTTATGGACCACTGTCTGACAAAACTTGGTTCTGGGAATTTCATGTCTTGCAAATATCAGCATGAGCACATTAACACCTGACTTGGCAGACTTACCTTTAAGCTGAATAGCTTCTAAATATTTAGAAAAGTAATTAACCTAGAGTACAAAAGTAAGGTTGTTATACTGGAATAAGTCATTTTCCACCTTTAACTGCGGCAGTACTGACATTTACTGTGGAATTACTTCTTCCTTCTGGATTGTATTCATGTGCATTCCACAGAGATGATGATCTTAGTTTAGACCAGTTTACAGGCATTGCTGTATTCTGGGCTGTGGTGTAGTTCCTGTGTTGTCCATTACCTTACTTGGATAGAAGAAAGTTTCTTTGCTCACCAGTGGGAGTGGGGAGCCTTGAGCAGCCTACCTGTCCTTGGGGGAAGTGGCCTTAGCACAAGAAGCTGTAGTAATTGGTTGTTTTGGACCATTTCTGGCTCTTTTGTAGTTCACTGTTTAAAATCCGCCTCTGGGCATTTTTTTCTGGCTATACTGCTCAGACAAGCTCCACCTGGGTTTACAGAGTGGTCCTAGCAGCAGGGAACTCAGAAAAGCGACTACCTTCTGGATTTAAGTATCTTTGCTTTTTTTCACTTGGAATAGCTTCTGTAGCTTACCTTGAGCTAGCCTGAACTGTTTTTTAACTGATTGCTGCATTATTTTAAAATCTGCACTTAAAGTTACATTTTAGTCGAATTTGATCGAAAGTTTGCTTGTTTGTTTGTTTGTTTAATTTAACTGTGGAGGCTGCCCACTAAAGTGTGCTAGCCTGTGTAACTAATTTATCACTGTCTCTGCATTTTCTGTGTGTTTCTACAAAAAAAACAAAAAAACAAAAAAATAATCCTTGTTTTCCTGCCTTCCTCGACTAGTTTAGACCAGTTTACAGGCATTGCTGTATTCTGGGCTGTGGTGTAGTTCCTGTGTTGTCCATTACCTTACTTGGATAGAAGGAAGTTTCTTTGCTCACCAGTGGGAGTGGGGAGCCTTGAGCAGCCTACCTGTCCTTGGGGGAAGTGACCTCAGCACAAGAAGCTGTAGTAATTGGTTGTTTTGGACCATTTCTAGCTCTTTTGTAGTTCACTGTTAAAATCCGTGTTTGCACGGCTTTGCGCGGTTGTGCGCATAGCGCAGCGCCGGTTAAACAAGGTTAAACTTTTTCTGGCTCCGCCAAATCTGCTCTTCAAATTTTCCCTTAAGGAAGCTCTACTCTTAGTATAACCAGACTACTCACTGTATTATAAGCCTAGCACTTGCTCTCAATACTTCTCTACTAAGTAAGCACTCTCGTACTAAGTAAAGTACTACATCTACTTACCACCCCTGTTCTAGCATGTCGAGTGGTAGATTACTGGCGTCGTCTCCAGTTCAGCTGGTCAATCTGGGTATCTTGAGACAATGCTACAATTGTCTCATGTACACAGACAACCCTCTCCTCCTCCCAACAAACACAAATACATGTGAGAGATGCAACTATATAGCCAAACTGGAGGCTGAACTCTCTCAACTCAGGGCTGGCATGACCAGACAGGAGGAGATGGCAACCACACACACAACAATCCCAGTCCCACATAGACCTACCACAACTGCAAACCAAACACATAAAAACACAAAGACATACTCGGAGGCTCTAATAAAAAACTTACCAAAACAACAGAGGCTCCCAAAGCAGACATCCAAAAATCCACCACCTCAAAACAAAACACAACACATGCAACACATACTTCAATAAATCAGTGTGTCGACCAATCGCAGCCCTTAAGGCCAAACACCTTGCCTGATACACTAGTAATAGGTGACTCCATAGTCAGACACACTGATGTCCCACTGACCAGGCTGAACAAGGAGAAGGTGACTGTGAGCTGTCTATCGGGAGTTAGGATCCACCACATAACACACGCACTCAAGTCACTCCAAAGCAAATACAAATATGACTCCGTCATTGTCCATGCTGGTGTGAATGACCTGAGACATACCTCCCTGGACTACATGAAAAGAGACATAGAGAAGCTCTCCGATTATGTAGCCCAGGCTGGTATGACCCTGACCCTGAGCAGCATCTTGCCCTCACCAAGAATGATACCACAATACAAAGACAAGATGATCAGCTTTAACAATCGGCTCAAGTACTGGTGTCATTCTAAGGGGATCCAATGTCTGTCTGCCTGGGATGAAATGTTGGACAAGCCACGCTGCTTCGCAAGGGATGGCTTACACCTGTCACCACTGGGCTTCCGGATATTGGCTAAGGCTCTTGCCACCCCCATAGTGCCTTTTTTAGGCAAGGCTCAAAAGACAAACCCACCTCCTTAGAAAACAAAAATGGAAAAAAACTAAGGGTAATGCTGCTCAACGCCAGAAGTCTAAATCTCAAGATGCAGGCACTTGATGCACTCCTCAGCATGGAGAACATTGACGTCTGTGCAGTAACTGAAACCTGGTTCAAGGCTCCTGAGAGCACCCCAGCACTACCAGGCTATACCTCGTATCATGCTTTTCGTCCCCAAAACCCGGGCCAAACCACAAAGGGAGGGGTAGTGTCCATATTCATAAAGGACACCCACACCTCCAGGTTAGTAGCAACACATGAAGCATCAGAGACCATACAGGTGCAACTAACCATAGGCAAAACTGCTATACAACTGATAGCATGTTACAGACCACCCTCCCAATCTCAAGAACCCCACTCAGCCTTCCTGAAGACATTGGAGGATATGAATGTATCACAAAATACCATCATACTGGGAGACTTCAACTACCCAAACATAGATTGGGTACATTATTCTAGCCCTAATACCCTAGCCCAAAGGTTCCTGGAATTCATAAATTCAAATGCACTGGAACAACTAGTCAGCTCTCCCACTAGGGGAGTTAATATACTAGACCTGATCATCACAAACATGGGGACAAAATGCTCCACACCGGAAGTATACCCCTCATTAGTGAGAGCTGACCACAAACTAATCACCCTGGATATACATATCCCACCTCCACCCCCAGCACAAAAGACCACAGTGAAAAACTTCTCAAAAGCAGACTTCACTCTTCTTAAGACTGAGATGGTATCCTTTACGCCCACTGTGCCAGTGGATACCACATCCCACAATGCCGAATCCTTCACAAATGCTTTCTATGGACATCTCCAAGAATGCATGGATCATGCAATCCCAAACAAATCCAAGTCCCTCTCCACCAAATGTAAGCATCCTGTCTGGTGGACCTCAGCCATAAACAAATTGTATAACAAAAGAAGGAAGCTACTGCACGTCAGAGCGAAATCCCATGAAGGGAAGATATCTCTGATCAACATTAGCAGAAAACTACGTTCTCTCATAAAAACATCCAAGGCAAACTTTGAGAGAAAAATTGCTAAGGACACTAAAGATAACCACAAAGCCTTCTTCAGCTATGTTAGAAACCTGGGGGAAACCCTCAGATATGCTCAGAGTTGGTTCACAACAACAAAAAATACACTGAACCCACAGATATTGCTAACATTCTGGCTGACAGGTTCAGTGCAAATTTCTCCGCTCCTTCACCCCCAAAAGAAGAAATACTTATCCCAGCTGAATGTAATCTCCTGTCATCTCAGATGTCCAAGTGAGAACCGCCCTAAACAAAGCAAAAAACACAGCATCAATGGGACCTGACGGTATCCCGGGGTGCGTGTTACGTGAACTCCAAGAGGAGCTAAACCCACACATAAAATGCTATTTAACCTTAGCCTTACTTCGGGATATGTACCTGTACACTGGCGTACAGCAATAGTGGTCCCACTCCACAAGGGTGTGCCTCTACAGACCCTGGAAACTACCGCCCCATAAGCTTAACTAGCCTGGTCTGCAAAGCTATGGAAAGAATCATTATGGAACTCATAAACAGAGACATAGGGGACCTACAGACACTTGACCCCACCCAGTTCAGCTTTGTAAAGGGCAGATCCTGCCTTTTAAACCTGGTTGACTTTTTCGAAACAGTCACTAGAGCCATTGATGAGGGCAAAGCAGTCTATACAGCATACCTGGACTTGGCTAAGGCCTTCGACACAATACCCCACTCAGGCATCATAGATAAGCTAAACAGCTTAAAAGTAAACCCTTATGTCACTAGATGGGTTGCAATCTGGCTAAAGGACAGAACCCATAAAGTTAAAATCGCTGGAGCAATGTCAGACTCAAAGCCAGTCACAAGTGGTGTCCCACAGGGATCTGTCCTGGGACCCCTCTTGTTCGGCATTTATTTCTCAGATGTTAAAGCAAACATGGGAGGGCTGTGGCTGACAAAGTTCGCAGATGACTGAAAACTAGGCACCATAGTCGATACACCAGCAGACACACACATCCTACAAAAAGGCCTCACTGAAAAGGACAACTGGTGCCGTAGTCACAGCCTTAAACTAAATGCCAAAAAATGTATAGTCATCCCTTTTGGAAAAAACAAAGTACCCACAAATTATCACATAGACAGCAACCCACTGAGTACAGAAAAAGTTATCAGAGACCTAGGGACCCAAGTAGACAGCTACCTCTCATTTGATACCCACGTTGCCAAAGTGGTTAGAAAAACATTCTACCTTGCACACCTCATTATGAAGGGATTCACATCCAGATCCAAGGATGTCATTGTACCCCTATAGTCCTCCCCCATCAGACCCATGATTGAGTACAATGCCCCATTTGGTATGTACCTCACCCGGCACTTGCAACAGCTGGAGAGACCACAAAAGTACCTCACCAAAAGGATCAAGGGTCTCCAACATATGTCTTATTCTGCCAGACTAAAGAAACTTCAGCTCTATTCAGTAGCATACCGCCTGCTCAGAGGTGATCTCTGCCTGACGTACAAGGCCATGTCCAATCAGGATCTGATGGACATGCTCCACCTCAAAAAATCCAAATCCATCAGGACCACGAGAGCTAAAGACTTAAACCTCGGCACAAGTATGAATAGGACATGCTGGAGGGATAGATTCATAACCCAGAGGCTTCCCATGCTTTGGAACAGGATCCCAGTTCGTATTAGGCAGAGCCCCTCACTGACTCTCTTCAAGAGAAATCTTGATGAGTGGATGGGAGATCGTAAGTTTACCCCAGGGGTCACATCTGTGTCAATGCTAGACAGGGGCACAGTAAACTAATTCTATTATATAAGGGGACCTTCATTGTGTCACTACTAGACAGAGGCACAGTATTCTAGATTTATTCTGTACATTTTTGTACCATTTCATGGGGTGGCAAAAGCCACATCACTATGGCTAGGCTTACAAATGCCCCAGGGCAGATAGCTTAGTACTATACTATGAAACTATGAAACTATGATCTTGTATCATCTTTTCAGTTTGTATTTTTACATCTGGCCAAAATGAGATTTATTTTCCTTCCACAGCATTTGGCTTCTTCACTGAGGTGGAATGTTGATTTTGCCAACTTTAAATAAAATACCTTGAATGTAAGACAACTTTTCTGTGAATGTTTACTATCACATAACTAGCAGATGAACTTACTTAACACTGTCTAGCCATACTGACATTGTGCCTTCAGGCATAACTGCAATTTTGTGTTGGCTCTTAGAGGCTGTCTCAGTTATTGCATTCTCTGTGCTATTACTGACGTCTATCTCACAAAGGACTTCTTCAAGCATGTCTTCCTCACTTTCACAATTCTTTCTAGTAGGTGCTTTCCTAAAGTTTCAGATGTGATGTCAATTTAATATGTTTCCCACAGACATTGCAATGAAAGTCAACTGAAAGCTATGGCCATCATTTCCTTTTTCATTTGCATACATCTGGTCTGTCCATCAGCCCCCATTTTAGCACCCCTTTCCCTGAGGAATAAGGAAACATGTAAATATGCCACAATAGCTTTGTTTGGCCCATCTTTTAGTCATTTGTATGCAAAATAAGGGCTAAAAACTACATTGGGTCTGTAAGGTTTGGCTTCTTAAGAGGCTCACAGATGCATATCCTGCATACACATGAATCTACGAATGTTAAAGTCAGGGCACAGACAACAGATCTGCCATTCTACAACAATGCTGTCCCTAATTATAGCTTACATTCATTTGGAATATAGTTTGCAAGGATACATAATAGTTCTTTAATGATGGTGAGGCTGTTACTAGTCCATATAGTACTTCAAAGCCTTCATTTTGATGCTTTAACCAAAACCATACTGGTATACTTGGAGCTGGACAGGACCAAGTGTCATACTGGAGTAACATTTTTGAATTGTATGAATCATGTACTTATTGTTGATGGCTTCATATGTAAGTACTATTCGAGCTGTCCTTGTGGGCCATTTTAAGCCTAAGCAATTTCCCTTCCAAAGGTGAGAATCCAACCCTGTACCCTTTGTCTACGAGGTTAACACCTTAACCATTACACCAACAACCAACCCTATGGGATGCAACCAGATGGCAAAAAATGTATGCCACAGTAAGTATGCAAAATTTTACTTGATAAACCATAAAAAATTAAATTTTTGGAGGATGCTACAATGCCTATCCTATTTGGATTCCAGTGTTACACTTGGACTTGTCTAACTGATTTAATGACATGCTCTTCCTTTATAATACCGCATTCCAGAATGTAATCACTAATATCCACCAGTCTTTCCATGTTGTTGATGACATATCAAAAGGAAGACTTAGAAGCATGTATCTACACATGTGTCTTGAGTGACACACCTTTGAGCTCATACTATCCAGCTTAATTCGCAAAAAAAATGATTTGCATTAAGCACTGGAAAGAACTTTGATGCCATAGTGGCAGGACTTCTTCAGGAGTCTTACAAAGAGTAGTGGTCATCCTGAATGGATTTGTTTAGATGTGAGGTCTTCTTAAATCACGGTTTTGTTTAATTTAATTACAGTCACTATGTTAATCAACCAGTAGTTGATCACCATCATATAAGGTAAGTTCATGTATTTAAGCTCCTAGTCTAGTTTCTGTTTATGCACAGTAGGCACTCTGTATTGAGCACGTAGCCCTGATGCAACTTCTGATGCCATTGTAATGCCATGTGCTGTCTTATAGTATCATAGGCCCTCACACAAATCAGAATAATTCTCTAGGACATCAGTTTTTACTTCATTTACTTGCATATCATACATCTTTTGTTGAAATGAAGCACTTTCTGCATTGTCTCTTTTCTGTGAGCAATTTGTCAGTATCATTATATATTATGAACACAGTATATTTTATTCATATAGGTTACATTTAGATATACATTTGACTGTTTTTTTGTCTGAGATTATCTTACTAGCACTCCATTATTTGAGCTGTCTCTGTGAACATGAAAACTGCCCTCTTGCACATCCACACAAATCTAATCACAGGGATTATCTGAATTCTCTGTTTGTCATTCTTTACCCAGTTTTGCTATATACTATATTTAATTGACATTTTTTCTAGCTGTAATGCCTGTGTTCTTTTAATAATGCTTATAGACATACAGGCATACCTATCTAATGTGTATGGTTATTCCTTTTCAGATTGCATTGAAATGAATTAAAACAGATGCTAATAAATCCTATGTCCATACAGATTCACAAAATCTGTCTCACTTGTTTTACTTTATGTCCAAAATGCAACAACTAATTTTATTCAGAGTTGTGCACTGTTATTTTTGATTCACTGTATAGTTTTTCAGATCTCTGCTGAGTGCTTTGTCCCACCTCTCCCTATTTTCTGCTGTGTCTTAAGTTGGCATAACTGGTTTTTACAACTTGTGCCATCTGACTATCTGAAGGATTACTTGCATAAAAATAGACCCTGTTAGTTAACAGCCTGCATATCATTGCTGGAACCTGTGTCTAACAGAACTATTTTCAAACTATCTGGAAATATACAGAGCTAAGTATATGTTTTGGTTCTTCAGAATTGTGTACTGTAAATTGTTGCTGGACTAATTTTATTCATAGTTGTCCACTGTTATTTTTGATTCACTGTATAGTTTTTCAGATCTCTGCTGAAAGTGTTTTGTCTTACCCACCCTCCCTATCTCTGGTTTGTTGTTTAAATTTGGTGGCTTTTGCAATTGCCTGCCTCACTGTAGATTTGATCTGGGACACTCCCCCCAGTCCCATCTCTTTACCACATTCTACCTAATACACTACTTCTTAGGGTTACCACCTGTCCCACTTTGTGAGGGACAGTCCATCTTTGGGCAGTTGTGTCCTGCAAAAAAAATTTTAAAATGGCAAATGTCCTGAGATTTTAGAACAAAATTATTTCCTATATTTTATGTAATAGTTGTATAAAGCAGTTATTCTGTATCTGTAACACCTAAATGTTATAAGAAACAGAATAAGCAACTAAAATGCTACAAGAATAAGCTTTTATTTAGGCAGAAAAGTGAAATTCTGTCATTTGTGCTGGCCATGGGTATGTTTCGACCTGCAAAATCTGACGTTTGTATCAAAAATGTCCCACTTTGGGCATTTGACCCTACTCCTTCTGCACTTGTTTTTAGTCATTTTTAATTTAATTGCATTTTTTTAAACTGTGTTTGGTCTAATATTGCTACATACTCAAGTGTGCTAGCTTGCACTGCATTTGAATTGTTTTTACTGCTGTTTTAGCTACTTTTCTGTAAAAAAAAAAAAAAAAAAAAAAACTGTAAGTCTGTTCATAGGTTCATACTAGGCTATCTGCCCTAGGGCATTTGTAAGCCTAGCCAGAGTGTGTTTGGCTTTTGCCACTAATTTTAAATGAGTTTTACTATGCCCCTTTTCAAGGTTAGTTTACTATGCCTCTGTCTAACAGTGACACAGAAGTGATCTCTGGGGTAAATCTACGATCTCCCATCCACTCATCAAGATTCCTCTTGAAGAGAGTCAGTGAGGGACTCTGCCTAACTTGGACTGGGATTCTATTCCAGAGTGAAGGGAGCCTCTGGGTTATGAATCTGTCCCTCCAGCATGTCCTATTTATTTCTGTGCTGAGGTTCAAGTCCCTCGAGCATGTAGCTCGAAGGGATTTGGATTTTCTGAGGTGAAGCATGTCCATCAATTCCGGGTTGGACATGTCCTTATACGTCAGGCACAGATCGCCTCTAAGTAGGCAGTATGCAACTGAGTAGAGCTGGAGTTTCTTTAACCGAGCAGCATATGGCATTTGTTTGTGCCCTTTGATCCTCTTAGTGGGGTCTTTCTAGTTGCTGCAGGTGTCGGGTAAGGTACATCCCAAATGTGGCATTGTATTCAATTATGGGCCTGATGAGGGATGAGTAAAGAGGCACGATGACCTCCCTTGATCTAGATGTGAATCCCTTCATGATAAGGTGGGCTATATAGAAGGTTTTTCTAACCACTTTGGCCAAGTGATTGTCAAATGAGAGATTGCTATCAACCTGGGTCCCCAGGTCTCTAATTACTTCTTCTGTACTTAATGGGTTACCACCTATGTGGTAACCTATTCTGTTTCCTACTTTTCCTGTAACTAGTGTAGTCCAGTTACAGATTTGCTGTATCCAGGACTGTATGTAAGCTTCTGAGCCCCCCCCCCCAAGACTTTCTGTGTTGGATGGAAGCCTTCTAGCTTGTCATGGGAGTGGTAAGCACTAGGTAACCTGTCTATCACATAAGGAGTGGTTCTGGTCCAGAAATTGTGGTTATTGGCCGTCTGGGCAATCTTTCCATCTCTCTCATCTTTCTGATTTGAAAACCTGCATTTGCACTTGTTTCTTTCCTGTAACTAGTCTAGTGCAGATACAAATTCTTAGTTTTTGCACTTGGATTTGCTTATTTGTGCTCAGCACTTGTTCAGAACTTGTTGTAAGCACTAAATAAGCTACTAATTACTATAGCACTAAACCTTCCTCATTACCTAGAGGAAAACAGTTTTTGCACTTACTTTTCTCACTTGCTTAGAGAAAAACAGCTCTTGTACTCACTTTCCTCACTTATCTAGAGGAAAATAGTTTTTTATTCAGGCATGTCCAAGGGTCAGCTCCCCGTGTTCTCTCCTGTCTATCTGATGAATCTGGCCCCTTGGGACAATGTAGAAATTGCCTCATGTATACAGACAACCCTCTCCTCCTACCACCCAACACTACAACCTGTGAAAGATGCACTTATCTAGACAAACTGGATGTAAAGCTCTCTCCAACCAAGACCGAACATGACATTCAAGAAGAGAAGGTAAACACTTGCACCACACCACACTTATCACATAGTCTCACTAAATCTACACCACCAAAATCCACACATAGAAACACAAAAATATTTGCGGAGACTCTCAATAATAATCTGCCCAAGCAACAGAGACCTCCAAAGTAGAAACGCAAGAAACGTCCACCCCCAACACAATCCAAATGACACATAGTCTACAGACTCAGTGTGCCACTCAACCACAGCCAATAAGGCAAAACAACGTATCCAACACACTAGTCATAGGTGACTCTGTAGTCCAGCACACTGATGTCCCACTCACCAGGCTAAACAAGGAGAAGGTTACTGTCAGCTGCCTGTCGGGTGCCAGGATCCGCCACATAACCCACGCACTCAGGTCACTCCACAACAAGTATACATATGACTCTGTTATTGTCCATGTTGGTGTGAATGACCTGAGATGTATCTCCCAGAACTACATGAAAAGAGACATGGAAGAGCTCTCCGATCTTGTAGCCCAGGCAGGTATCGCCCAGAATGATATCGCAATACAAGGACAAAATGACTGACTTCAACAATTGGCTGAGCTTCTCGTGTCATTCTAGGGGGATCCAGTATCTGTCTGCTTGGGATGACATGGTCAACAGGCCACGATGCTTTGCCAGAGATGGCCTGCACCTGTTCCCCCTGGGATTCCGGACACTGGCTAAGGCTCTTGCTGCCCCTATAGTTTCTTTTTTAGGCAAGGTTCAAATGACAAATTCACCACCGTAACAGGAACAGGCAAGCAAAAACTGAGGGTAATGCTACTCAATGCTCGAAGTCTAAATCTCAAAATGCACTCACTCAAGGCACTCCTTAAAATGGAGAACATCGATATCTGTGCAGTGACTGAGACCTGGTTCAAGGCTCCAGAGGGCACCCCTGCACTACCAGGCTATAACTCATACCACACTTTTTGGCCATGTAACCTGGTCCAGAACAGCAAAGGCGGAGGTGTGTCCATATTCATTAAGGATATCCACACCTCCAGGCTAGCTGCTTAGCATAATGCATCCTAGGTTATCCAAGTGCAACTAACTCTGGGCAAAAATGCAATCCAAATTGTAGCTTGCTACAGATCCACCACAGTGCCCCAAGATTCCCACTCTTCTTTTCTTGATGTACTGGAAATATAAGGGTTCAAGCAAACACCCTAATAATGGGTGATTTCAACTACCCCACCATTAACTGGGAAAACTACTCATGTACCAACTCCTTCACACAACGCTTTCTGGAATTTATAAACTCCAATGCCCTGAATCAACTTATCCACACCCCCACTAGGGGCAACAATATCCTAGACCTAGTCATTGAGTGACCGGTGTTCCACACCTAAAGTCAACTCCTCGTTGGTCAGATCCAACCATAAGCTAATCACCCTTGATATCCACATCCCGCCCCCACCCCCCATTAAGGAAACCACGGTGAAAAATTTCTCCAAAGCCAACTTCATGCTTCTTAAGACAGAAGTGGTGAACTTCATGACACCCATGCAGATGGACAATACAGTTACGACTGCTGAATCCTACACAAATGCACTCTATAAGCACTTACACGAGTGCATGGATCGTGCTATCCCAAACAGAACCAAGATGCTATCCTCCAAAAAAAAGGAAGCCAATCTGGTGGTCCCCTGCCATAAACAAACTGTACAACAGAAGGAAGAAATTGTTGCAAAAGAGAGCGAAATCCCATGAGTGGAGGAGCTCCCTGGTCAGCCTCAGTAAGAAGCTGAGATCCCTTATAAGATCCTCCAAAGCTAGCTACGAAAACAAAATCGTCACTGCTTCTAAGGACAACAACAAAGCATTCTATAGCTATGTCAAGAACCTCAATGGCAACACCCAGATCTGCTCTTAGTTACAGCACAACAACATGAAAATTACAGAACCAACTGATATTGCCAACATCCTGGCAGATAGGTTCAGTGCTAACTTTACCTCCCCCACCCCCTAAAGGGCCCATATCTATACAGGAAGAATGCAGAGTCCCTGTAATCACAACTATGCAGGTAAAAGATGCACTCTCTAAAGCCAAAAACACAGCATCCATGGGACCGGACAACATCCCAGGTTGCATTTTACACGAACTTCAGAACAAACTGGCTCCCCACCTAAGCACCATGTTCAATCATAGCCTCACATCAGGCTTTGTGCCCACTGAATGGCATACAGCAACAGTTATCCCACTCCACAAATGGGGAGCCACCACTGATCCCGGGAACTAGTGCTCTATTAGCCTGACGAGCCTGGTCTGCAAGGCTATGGAATGAATCATCATGGAACTCATAAACAAAGACATTGGTAACCTCCAAACTCTGGATCCCACCCAGTTTGGGTTTGTGAAAGGCAGATCATACCTCCTGAATCTGATCGATTTCTTTGAGGCAGTCACCAAAGCCGTAGATGAGGGTAAGATGGTTCACACAGCCTATCTTGACCTCGCCAAGGCTTTTGATACCATCCCCCATTCTGGAATTATAGCTAAACTCACTAAAATAGGTATATATTCCTACGTCACTGACAGAACCCACACTGCAAAAGTTGCACACTCCAAATCTGACCTCAAACCGTGACAAGTGGAGTACGACAGGGTTCAGTCCTGGGACCTCTCCTGTTTGGTATCTACTTCTCTGAAGTACAGGCTAACACAGAAGGTCTCTGGCTAATGAAGTTCGCAGATGACTGCAAACTAGGAACCATAGTCGAGTCCCCAAATGATGTGGAAATCCTACAGAAGGGCCTCGCTGAGACAGATGCCTGGTGTCAGAGCCATGGCCTCAAGCTCAATGCCAAAAAGTGCATTGTCATCCCCTTTGGTAAAAACTCTGTACCCATGAACTACTACATAGACAGCAGTCTACTTAACACCGAATGTGTGATAAGAGACCTTGGGACCCAGGTGGACAGCAGTCTGTCATTTGATAGTCACATCTCCACAGTAGTCAGGAAGTCCTTCTACGTGGCACATCTCATCATAAAAGGGTTCTCATCCAGGAAAAAAGAGGTCATTGTTCCCCTCTACTCGACACTCATTAGACCCATTATAGTGTAAAATGCCCCTTTTGGAACATACCTCACAAGACATCTGCAGCAGCTGGAAAGGCCACAGAAGTACCTCACAAATAGGATTACTGGCCTCAAACAGATGCCCTACACTGACCATCTCAAAAAACTCCAGCTTTACTCCGTAGCATATCTCCTACTCCGAGGTGATCTCTGCCTAACATATAATGCTATGTCAAACCCAGAGCTGTTGGACATGCTACACCTAAAGAAATCCCAATCCCTCCGAGCTACACAGTCTAGGGACCTAAACCTTGTCACCACAATAATCAGGACATGCTGGAGGGATAGATTCCTGTCCCAGAGACTTCCCATACTCTGGAACAGGTTACCCATCTATGTCAAGCAAAGTTCTTCATTAGCACTCTTCAAGAAAAATCTTGATGAGTGGATGGGAAATAGAAAATACACCCTGGGGATCACTTCTGTGTCTCTGCTCGACAGTGGCACAGGAAAATAACTTTCTTGGGTGGCGTAAACCAGGGAACCTTGTTGGCTAGGCTTACGTAGGGCCTCAGACCAATAGACTAGTACCTACCTATGAACCTATGAACAGCCATGTGGATGCATGTGGTCTTACTTACTTTGCAGTTCAGATGCAGTATTCTAAACATAGATTCAAACATTATAATACACTGTGCACCCAGTTTCAAGTTTAAATAAAAGTTTTTTTTTTTTTGCCTTTTAGCCATACTGTCTCAATTCTGACACTCATTCAGAACTGTGCAAGTAATGAGTTGGCTGTTGGAATGTGACTGACCATTTTCAGAGCATCTAATGCCCAATAGTCATTGTGGAGCATGTGTATAGGGCATATGATGTATATGTAATGTGACATTTACAGTTGAGTACCATACATCCATGTGGAAATGTTTGCACAACAGCATTACATTAGCCTAGTGTTGAATACAATCAGCTAAGCACATATGCTGCAGGATATGACAACTGCTGGATGGATGTATAACTACATGTAAGGCACATTTCTGTATAAATGAGTGACTCAAAACAGTTTTGTACAACAGTGTCAAATCTGCCAGAAACACATGCACATCAATATTTAATAAAAAAAATGTGATATGCTCATATTTACAGTCATGCACACCCATGACAACAGATGTCATGGCTGCAGAAATGTGACTCAGCAATCCTGCATGTGTGGGAAGGGGAACATGAAAATGCATGTGCAGAAAGAAAACATTACATCATATGGTGTCAACCAGACATGTACAAGTTCCATACCTCTCAACTGTACAGATTTTCAGAGAATGTCCAGATTTTTGCCTCATATTTTTGGTGTGTTCCTCCTAAAATCTGTACCTTTCTGGCAAATAGCTGAGGACTGAAGTCATTACATAATGACAAACATTTGGGTTTAAGACTCCACATCCTTCAGAAAATTCATGCTAATGCAAAAACTATTATTATATCAATTTTCTAAGTTTGTAAGAGCAATGTTTAAAATCTGTCCTTATTTGTCCCCACATCATTTTAGGCTTTGTCCAGATTTTTTGCTCTAAGAGGTTGAGAGGTAGGTGTACAACACATATTGCATTATATGGCCTTCAGAGAACTTTCTAATAATGTTTGAAACATGTAAATGTGTCATGCAGAAATGCACAAATGTTTTTTGAGAAAAAACATGTCAACAGGAGCAAATGGCATATACAACAATGTCACAGTAACTCTTGTATAATCTACACAATATCATGGTGTTTGGAAGCTGGTCACAATGCAAAAACATGATGTGTGCAGGTGTATTGAGGAATTGTACTACTGCAACTCCTGAGTGGTTAAAGAGTACATGCACCTGTAATATGGCACCATGCAACTTATCAGAATGGCTTGAAAGCACAACCCACTGGTGTGATGAAATACACAGGAGTGAGAAACCTGCACATAAACATAGGGCTGCAGGACAGTTTTGCATAAGTGGTCAGTGTATCACTGATGCATAAATTACTCCAACTACAACAATAGTACCATGAGCTGCCGATGTGCATATGCTCTGACATACAGACTCATGCCGAAAAGGAAGAAAACACTCCCACATGAACCACTGCCAGTACCACAGGTGCATATGGTTGGGTGAAAGTACAAAATAAATACATTATCAATATGACATGTACTTCAACACAACCAGGAAACAATGGCAGCCATTTGCTACTGTGGTCAAACATGACCGTAGTGCTCCTTAGCAAAACTACATATGAGAGTCATACATAACTGGTAATGTTGTACTGCTGTACATATCAAGGAAGATAGCTGCCATCTTACTGTATACATCTACTACTCATTAAAACAGTGTACCTGTCTGTGATAGGTAATATCAAGAATGATGTGTCAAAATGTAAACATGCGGGGCTTGAATTTGAGTAACTCTGTTAAATATCCTGAACAGGACATGAGGTTTGTATGCCAAAGATATAGAGAGGCATCTGACATGTACAGCAAATGGAGACATGGCATATGATACCGTAGCAGACCAGCCTGTGACTCAGTATTAGAAAAAGTGCAGAGAGGGCATTTCTGTCATATAGGAGAATCTACACAAATGTGTACCAGGATATTAATAATGATAACCTTTGTGGCTATCACATGCAGGCAACATAACAGTCGGAAGGAACACAGAGACTATATTTATTCCCCCTGAGGGATCTTCCTGGTGGGGCTGAAACTCTCAGATGTGCTCTGTATGCCTTAAAGTAGGAAGAATAAGATCCCTTATAAGCATTAAAGAATTTCTTTATCTTGTTATATCATTCATTTATATGGCTATTTGATAATAAGAGGCTGCATATAAAGTTTTCTTTATACTTGGTGCAGATAGGTACTGCCTTACCATTACAACTGCTTAATTAGGAGTAGATGTCAGAGGCATAGGAGGCCACATCAGCAATGAGTTGCATCAGAGGAGGATTACAAAGGAATTTATTTTGGTCACAAAGTAACTGGGGAAGGTTTGCTTTTCAGAAGGCCTAAAACACAGAGGTATTTCCAGCAAAAGTGCCTTCAGTTTTAAAGGAAAAGGGTCACTAATTTATTGTCTGGTTTAACAAGGAAGGATAACAGAAACAAAGACATGCAACAAACTTCTCAACTGTCTCCATTTTGGAGGAATTGCCCTATTTCTAGGCTTGATGTATCCCACCATACAATTTTCTGAATCCGCCTCATCACATGTCATTTTTGAACCTGTCTAGTACACAGAAAACCCCAACACATGACCAACATCCTAGTAACAACAAATTGTATTAAGAAAGATGCACATCTTAATCTCAGTTTTTCTCAAGCAAAAAGAAGACCAAAATAAAAGACCTTGTGTGGTAGTTTTGCGATACCGTTCATTAAAGTCTACATATTTTACATTGCCTCTTTGCTGATGTACTTAATTTTCTTTCACCATTTTTGTCACTCTCTGTTTTTTAAAACATGCTTCTAAGTAGTATCCCATATTCCTACTGTAAGTGGGAAGAGTTATTTGCTATTTGGTATTCAGATTTTATTCTAATTAGAGTCCAGATATTTTGCTGGATGTTCTTATTTTCCAAAGTCCTTTGTTCCTATTTGAATGTCTGAAGGTTGAGAATTATGACATGCAGAGAGTATCTCCATATTTGTGGGGATTAGATCAAGGATACTGGCCACCCTAGTAAGATGGCAAACTATTTGTAAAAGTCAGTTAGCAATTATAATGTCAAGGAGGTGTTAGGCCTACCCAGCCTTTGGTAGTGTAGGTTACCCAGTTTATTGATGGATAGTTAAAGTCCCTCAATAGAAAGGAGATTTCAGCTAATGCATTAATATAGCTATCATACTCAGAAGGGGATGTTGTTCTGTAACTAGCTATGAAATGGTAATTATTCTTGTTTCTAGTAATTTTAAATATCTAGGAGTTCAAATGTAGTGTTCTGAGGAATCTGTTATGAGAAGACATCTTTGAGAAATATAGATAATCCCTCACAATTGCCAGTAGGTCTGGAGACATGATAGGCATTATTCTCAGGAACAGAGGGAACTCTTTCATTGCTCTGAAAGCATGTCTCAGTAACTACAGGTATAAGAATGTGTTCCAGTCACAGGAGCAACTGGCCATTTTTGTGTTAAGACTCCTGGCATTGAGTATAGCCACACTAATACATTCCAAATTAAAATTTACAAGGTTGAAATGTCAATCAGATTGAACTCTGCTTAAAAAGGTACTGTAGAGGCCGCAAAGGGTTTAACCAAAATGGAAAATCCTTTATTAAGAGAGATGCAGACCATCTCCAGCAAAGCAGAAAGACTCGTCAGCGATCTCATCTCAAAATTACATGCACTGGACCCCCTAGAATGACACCAGCTATACACCTCAGACATATGCATAGCAGGCTGAATAATACCTTGTGCATGTCCCACTGGGTAGAGTGCCTAATGTCATTTACTTCCAAATGGACAATATCAGGCCACAGTCATATTTGTCATGATGGAGGGATCTAAAAGCCCTTGTCGTGTCCCCGATCCTGGCTCCAGAATGACAGTTATCACCCTATTTTTATCCAGATTGGTGAGCTTTGTGTCTGTATGTCTGACAATAGGATCACCTATTACTAAACATTACTGTGGCTAGATGCAGTCTCGGTGGATCATAAGGACATAGTCTACAGCCTTGTGGCTCTTCAAGATATGTGGAGTGGCTGTGGCAAGTGTGAAGATGGTTGTGTTGCTGTGTGAAATAATATCAAAGGTTACTTAGTGTTTAGCCTTGGAGTCTTAAAAAGTGTTCTCTTAACAACCTCAGCATAAGTTTGTTTAATCAGAGTGCTGTGTGCTTTGTATGTATGTATGTATGTGTGTGTGTGTGTGTGTGTGTGTGTGTGTGTGTGTGTGTGAGTGTGCATGTGTGTGCGTGTGTGTGCGTGTGTGTGCGTGTGTGTGTGTGTGTGTGTGTGTGTGTGTGTGTGTGTGGATGTGTGTGTGTGTGTGTACGCGCTTGCCAAATGGTTTCTGAGATGAAAAGAAAGTCTCCAATGCATACATCTCTCACATACTGAATCATTGTGACTGATCAATAGAGAGTTTTCACTAAGCATGATGTAGTTTCTATACTATGTCAAAATACCTAGGGCTATCAGGTTGGCAACAGAAGGGGAAAAACTGTCTGAATTTCAATTCTGGGCAGTGTAGATGAAAAGGTATAGCAAAACAAGCCAGGTTAATAACTTATGCTTGGTAAAAGGCAGAATGGGCTAAGTGACCTGACTAGAAAAGGGTTATGATATAGAATATGGGTGAAGGATAAAATAATAGTCTGTGACTACTGTAATAGTCACAAGTTCAAAAAATATAAAAGTGACAAAATATGTCGGATCAGTAAAGAAGCCAATAGTTAGTGGCAAATGTAAATCATATAGCTTTACCCAGTAGGCTAATGTAGTTTCTATTTAGCTAGTGTACGCAATGACAAATGGATAGTCATACCCTGTGGATCTGGATGTAGTAACCATAATAGCCATATATAATTTAAATGAGTGCTTGAAGTACAGTAATTATAAACCAAATAGTTTCAGTGTAGTATTGATATTGTAGTCAGACCAGTAATAAATGTATATCCCAAAGGTTAACCTGTACTAGTGCAGTACTGGAGATCAGCAGCTTTAAAAGCTGTAGTAATCAGTAACATGCAGAAATGCAACACCAGTGATCAAAACATACGGTCAGTAGTTGAGGTAACAAGTTGGTGTGCTTTTATATACCTATTGTCAGTAACAGGTAAATCTGCTGTATTATCTTAAATATCGCTAGTAGTAAGCAAGGGTTCCAAAGTAACAAGGTGTTATAATGCGGTATTATTTGAACTTAATACCATTACAGTCAGCAAAACAAAAGTGAACAACAGTATAATACCAACAAGGCACAATAGTGCAATGTTATTTAAACTAAGTAACACATCAGTCAGTAGAGCAAATGTATTAATTTCAGTAACGTGTTCAAAAGAAGTGCAGTCAGGAAGTTAAGCATAAAAAAAAGAAAAAGACTGATTTCCCTTCATGAAAAAAAAACAGTATTAAAATCAATCACAACAGTATGACAAGGATGTGATACAGAAGGCTCTAAAATTTATATCATATACAACAATGATAAGGAGTTTGGCTGACCTGTTGTAGACCAGGCGCTTTTATTTTATACCTAAAATGATAAAAATTAGTTTGGAGCTTTAGTAGCAACATGCTGAACCCAGCATGCATAGGTTCATAGGTTCATAGGTTGGTACTAGTCTATTGGCCCTAGGGCCTATACAAACCTAGCCATAACAATTCCCTGGATATTTATTCCCACAATATTTACTTCCCTGGACCCCTGTCTAGCAGGGCGACTGACATGATTCCTGGGGTGAATTTCCTATCTCCAATCGTTAAGGTTCCTTTTGAAGAGGGCCAAGGAGGCGCTCTGCTTGACATGTATGGGCAGTCTAGTCCAGAGTATGGGGAGTCTCTGGGTCAGGAACCTATCCCTCCAGCATGTTTTGTTCATTGTGATGACAAGGTTTAGATCCCTGGAGCGTGTGGCTTTGAGGGATTGGGATTTCTTTAAGTGGCGCATGTCCACCAGCTCAGGGTTTGACATGGCCTTGTATGTTAAACAGAGATCGCCTCTGAGTAGACGATATGCCACAGAGTATAGCTGGAGTTTTTTTAGACAATCAGCATAGGACATCTGCTTAAGGCCTGTAATTCTTTTAGTGAGGTATTTCTGCGGCCTTTCCAGCTGTTGCAGATGTCTTGTGAGGTATATTCCAAACGGGGCATTGTACTCTATAATGGGTCTAATGAGAGATGAATACAGTGGGACAATGACCTCCTTTTTTCTCGATGAAAAGCCGTTAGTGATGAAGTGTGCCACATAGAAAGATTTCCTGACTGTTATGGTGATGTGGTTATCGAAGGTGAGACCATTGTCCACCTGTGTCCCTAAGTCTGTCATCACACTTTCAGTGTTTGGTGTACTGCCACCTATGTGGTAATTCATGGGTACATGGTTTTTCCCAAAGGGGATAACTATACATTTCTTGGCATTAAGCTTGAGCCAATGGCTCTGGCACCAAGCATCTGTTTCTATAAGGCCCTTTTGTAGAATACCCACATCATCTGGGGATTCAATAATGGCTCCCAGTTTGCAGTCATTTGCGAACTTTGTTAGCCAGAGTCCTTTAGTGCTGGCCTGTACCTCAGAGGAGTAGATGCCAAACAAGAGTGGTCCCAGGACTGAACGCTGAGGTACTCCACTTGTCACTTGTCTGGAGCTGGATTTGGGGTCAGCTACTTTTACAGACTGGGTTCTGTCAGTAAGCCAGTTGGCAACCCATCGAGTGATGTAGGGATTTATGCCCAGCTTAGTAAGTTTATCTCTGATTCCAGAGTGGGGGATGGTATTGAAGGCCATGGTGAGGTCCAGATAGGCTGTGTGGACCTCCTTACCCTCGTCCACAGCTCTGGAGACTTATTCCAAGAAGTCAATCAGGTTCAGGAGACAAGATTGGCCCTTCACGAACCCAAACTGGGTGGGGTCCAGTGTTTGAAGGTTGCCAATGTCTTTGTTTATAAGCTCCATGATAATGCGTTCCATGGCCTTGCAGATCAGGCTCGTCGGACTGATGGGATGGAAGCTACCAGGATCCAAGGTGGAGCCACCCTTGTGGAATGGGATAACTGTAGCTGTGTGCCACTCAGTGGGCATAAAGCCTGAGGTGAGGCTATGATTAAACATGACACTTAGGTGAGGTGCCAGTTCATTTTGTAGTTCATGTAGTACACAGTCTGGAATGTCATCTGGTCCCATGGATGCTGTATTCTTAGCTTTAGAGAGTGCAGTTTCTACCTGTGTGGCCGTGATTACCAGAATTTGGCAATCTTTTGGTATTAAGATGGGCCCTTTAGGGGGGTGATGGGGGGTGAACTTGGCACTAAATCGATCTGCCAGGATATTGGCAATATCCTTGGAATCAGTAGATTTAATGCCATTCTGTTGCAGCTCAAAGCAGATCTGAGCATTGCCATTTAGATTCTTGACAGAACTGCAGAATGCCTTGTGGTTGTCTTTGGAATCTGGCAATTTTATTTTTGGAACTAGCTTTGGAGGATTTTATGAGGGATCTCAGCTTCTTACTGAGGCTGATAAGGGAGTTTTTTGCATCCTGGGATTTTCCTCTTTTCTGAAACAGTTTCTTCCTTCTGTTGTATAGTTTGTTTATGGCAGGGGACTACCAGATTGGCTTCCTTTTCTTGGAGGAGAGCATCTTGGTTCTATTTGGGATGGCACGATTCATGCACAAGTGGACGTGCTCGTACATTGCCTTAGTTTAGGATTTAGCAGTCAAACGTTCAGCTCCCATCTGCATGGGTGTCATGGTGTTTGCCACTTCTGACTTGAGTAGCATGAAGTTGGCTTTGGAGATGTTTTTTTACAGAGGTTTGCTTACTGTGGGGTGGGGGTGGGATGTGGATGTCAAGGGTTATTAGCTTATGGTCAGACCTGACCAATGAGGGGGTGACCACTGGTGTGGAGCATCTATCTCCCATGTTGGTAATGACCAGGTCTAGGATATTGGAGCCCCTGGTGGGACAATGGATTAGTTGATCCAGGGCATTGGAATTTATGAATTCCAAGAACCATTCGGAAAAGGTGTTGGTACCCAAGTAGTTTTCCCAGTTAATGGCAGGGTAGTTGAAATCATCCAATATTAGGATGTCTGGTTGTATTTTAATATTTTCCAGTATGTTTAGAAAGGTGTAGTGAGAATCTTGGGGTATGGTGGAGGATCTTTAGCAAGCTACAATTTAGATAGCAGTCTTACCTAGTGTTAGCTGTACCTGGAGAATTTCGGATGCATTCTGTTGGGCAACTAGCTTGGAGGTTTGAATATCCTTGGTGAATATGGACACTCCTCCACCTTTAGCATTTTGGTCTTGGTTTGGTGGCCAAAAAGTGTGGTAAGACTTGTAGCCTGCTATTGCAGAGGTGCTCTCTGGAGCCTTGAACCAGGTCTCAGTTACTGCACAGATATCGATGTTCTCCATTTTTAGGAGTGCCTCAAGAGAGTGCATTTTGAGGTTTAAACTTCTAGCACTGAGTAGGATTACCTTCAGATTTTGCATGCTTGTATCTGTTACGGTGGTAGTTTTGTCCTTTGAACCTTGCTTAAAAATGGCACTATAGGGGTGGCAAGAGCTTTAGCCTGTAACTTGAAGCCCAGGGGTGACAGGTGCAGACCATCTCTGGCAAAGCATTGTGGTTTGTCGATCATGTCTTCCCAGGCAGACAGATACTGGATCCCTTTTGAATGACGCCAGAAGCTTAGCCAATTGTTGAAGTCAATCATTTTGTCCTTATACTGTGGTATCATTCTGGGCGAAGGCAGGATGCTACTCAGGGCTAGGGTCATACCTGCCTGGGCTACATGATCCGAGAGCTCTTCCATGTCTCTTTTCATGTAACCCAGGGAGGTACGTCTCAAGTCATTCACTCCAGCATGGACAATGACAGAGTCGTATTTGTACTTGTTGTGGAGTGACTTGAGTGCATGTGTTATGTGGTGGATCCTGGCACCTGACAAGCAGCTGACTGTAATTTTCTCCTTGTTCAGCCTGGTGAGTGGGACATCAATGACTATAGAGTCACCTATGACTAAAGTTTTGGGTACATTGTCTTGCCTTAGGGGCTGTTGTTGGGTGGCACACTGGTGTTGTGAGCTATGTGCCTCTTTGGTTGTGACTGGTGTTTGTTTGCATTTCAGATTCAGAGGTCCTTGTTGCTTGGGCAGGTTAATGTTAAGGGCCTCCACATATGTGGGTTTAGTGTTGCTATGTGTGGGTGTTGATGGTGTGGGTTTTGAAGGGCTACGTGTTGCTTGAGGTGGAGTGCAGTTGTTAACCTTCTCCTCTTGACTGTCTAGCACAATCTTGGCTGGAGAGAGCTTTGCTTCCAATTTGGCTATGTAAGTGCATCTCTTGCAGGTTGTAGTGTTGGATGGTAGGAGGAGAGGGTTGTCTGTGTACATGAGGCAGTTGCTGCATTGCCTCAGTATGCCCAGATTCACCAGGTGGACAGGAGAAATCACTGGAAGCTGACCCTTGGACATGCCTGTTTAGGTGGGGGTTTTTTGTAAAGAAACACAGTTGTTTTCCCTTACCTTTGCAAGGTACTTTGCAATTATAGGCTGTTTAATGCCTACAATTACTTTCTCCTTATTAACAAGGAGAGTTGAGTGCTTGTATCAGTTTAAGGTGCTTTCCAGCATGTTCTAGAGCAAGTGCTAGTCACAGGGGTTCAGATTTTAGTGCTACTACTGAGAAATCAGCTAGTTTTAAGGGAAAATGTGAAGAGCAGACTTTCTGGCACCTGGAATAGTTTAACTGTAGCCCCACAGTGCTGCACGATGCAAATAATGTGCAAACACACACATTTGTAAGCCAGAAAGTTAAAAGGGATAGAGATCAGCCCAAAATGGCTAATAAAATTACAATTTCAGAGCTGGAAACCACTCTTCTAGCATTAGATAGGCAGTACAATGCTCACGACTCCCACTGGTAAGCAGTAGGACTTCCCTCTACCACAGCAAGGACTGTATAGCTCTGAACACAGCAAATAAAGTCCTGAAAGCCTGGGATCTGGACTATACTAGCTAAGAAAGGTGGGAAACGAGCAAACAAGATAGTATTTTTTGTTTTCCTGGCATTTAAAGTCTGGAGGACTCCACTCCTGCAGAAGTTGTCCAATCACATCTGCAAAAACAGCCAAACAAAATAAAGAATTGCAGTCTATTACAGGATGCCATGCTCAAGTAGCTGTCTCACTGAAACCTCTGCTTTTACCAAAGGCTGGAACAATGCAGACATGGTTCTAGTAAGCTGATGCAGTCCTTGTGTGGTGATAAATTAGCAGCAACCCAGGTGGAAAGGGGGCTTGTTGTCTTTTTTCTCCCTTGATTCAGTGACTTTGTCTCTTGTTTGGAGTAGCCAGCACTAAGGTTTAAGGTATTACACAGTGAAGACACTAGCCTGACTACGTCTTTCTTGTAGTTCAGAGGTTCATTAGTCCATAGATATGTACTAGGCTAGCTACCCTTGCAGGCCAATTTAAGTCTAGACAATTTCCCTTTTTGTGTATTTTATGTAAATATCTCAGGCAGTGTCTACATTGTAGCATGCTGGAGCAGCATTCCACAGGACAGTTCAGCATGCAGTCAGAAATGTCTACTGATCCAGAGATCATTAAGCAAGAAAGAAGGATTTATTTTTATACCAAATAATTGATCTGTGCCATATTATTATTTATGTTCATAACTTGACCTAGGTAGAGGTTATATGGTACTTTGTGTTTATCAAATAAAAGCCTTCTTCATGCTGCAAAAATAAGAATGATATCTGCTGTCTGTTTTTTACAAATTTATAAAAAAAAATAATCTGTGGATATTTATGCTTGCTTAGTAATAAATTATGCATATATGAATTAAAAGCATACTTCCCTTAAGTATCTCAGGCATTGCTCACCTCGATGCATCGAACAACATTGCATGTGTGCAATCACCACCAAGGTCATGAATGGCTCTTAAGACAAACAGGATACTTGGTGCCAGAGAAAATGTGGGTTATTTTTCAGAAATATTAGGAATATATGCCACATTTTAATAACTATATTAATAATCAGAAACTGGAGTGTTTAAATTATATTCCATGGCATCAAATGAAAGCATACACAAAGTCAGAGAAAACTTTGTTCTGCTAGTTGATGTCTAAGTAGCACTGCTTTCATTTATTTATATATTTTTTAATTAAATATGGAAATATGCATACAAATCATTGTGACACCCCTGCACTGGCCCAGTAATCAAGGAGCCTCAATCCTCACACTAGCACCAGTGAGGGATGTGCACATTGGGAGAATGACAAGTACACATACAGTAAAGTACAATTTCCCTTAAGAACACACAGAGATCACAGTCAGTCTGGGGCTGGTTTCTCCCTCTCTCTCTCCAGATCCCCAATAAGACTCCCCACTGGCACAGCTATAGGGTTAAGATTTCAGCCGAGTGATCAAGCCAAAACCTCCAGCACCCTCTCTGTCCAACCAGTGCTTTGTGTCCCTGCCCAAGTAGCTGACACACACACTTTGAGATTTGATTTATATACAAACACACACACTCCTGGGAAATCCTGGAACAGGTTTACTAGCTATTCCACCTTCTGTCCAGACTACAAGGTAGTTATCACTGCTACCAACCAGCTCTTTATCAGCTACTATAAGGCCCTGTGTAATGTTACTATTATGCAAATGGTAAGTGAGATCAAGACTTTCAAGGCTATTGGAGTGGCCTATACAGTGTCACCAAATACATATGCAAGTGCTCTAAGAGCTTAAATATCTCTAAACAAACCAGCCACAATTAAAAGGTCTAAATATATTTAATAATAAATAATAAAAGAAAAAGACAATATTCAATAACTCAACACAATGACTACAGAGTTCGGAATCACAGGAAATATTTTAAAACAACATTGCAGGATAGTCTCAAATAAATACAGAAAACATCTAAACTAATCTTTACTATAGTCCTATCTCTAAAAAAAATCACTTTTCCCTAAGTCTTACTTACAGACAACATGCAGGTAGAAGTGCTGATGATGGATGTTTCCAGGTCGAAAGGCAAATACAAAATGCACAGCCACTGAAAGACTTCCCAAATTAATATCAAAATATTACTGTTGGGTCAGCTTTGGATGACATCACTCTTTGTCACCTGCCCCCAGTTTCCAGGCTATACAGATACTTAGACTTTAGCACCTCTGTGTCAAAAATACTTGTCTCTTAGATGTGCAGCTGCTAGGAAGTCACAGAGAAATAAAAATACTTTACATTTTAAACCTAGTTTATCATGGACCTCATTAACAAGGACAGTGTCAACCTCCAAACATTTGATCCCACACAGTTTGGCTTCATCAAGGGGAGGTCATGTCTGTTAAATTTAGTCGACTTTTTTGAGACAGTCACCAAAGCCATGGATGAGGGGAAGGTCATGCACACTACCTACCTTGACCTGGCCAAAGCCTTTGACACTCTTCCTCACTCAACTAGGCATTAATCTGTATGTTACCAGATGGATAGCTAACTGACTCACTGATAGACCCCATCTAGTCAAAATAGGGGAAGCCACCTCAAGCAGTAGACCTGTATCAAGTGGCGTACCCCAGGGTTCGGTCTTAGGGCCTCTGTTATTTGGGATATACTTTTTTGAGGTGCCGGCCAAAACCAGTGGGCTATGGCTGACCAGGTTTGCAGATGACTGCAAGCTGGGTGCTGTCATCAATTCCGCTAGTAACATGGACATCCTCTAAGAGGTTCTCACCCAAACAAATGACTGATGCCAGACTAAAGCTAAATACAAAAAAATGCATCATCTTCCCCTTTGGGGAGAGTGACATATCCACAAATTATCACATTAATAACAATGTCCTTAGCATGCATTCAGTTGTGAGGGATTTGGACACCCAGAATGATAGCAACCTAACTTTTGACCAAATTTTGCTTCCACTATACAGAAAGCTTTCTACATGGCCCACCTCATAATTAAGGGTATCTCATCCAGGGACAAGGAGGTCATAACATCCCTGTATTCTTCCCTTATAAGGCCCATTATTGTGTACAATGCTCATTTTGGCATGTACCTCGCAAAGCACATGCAGCAGCAGCTGGAGAGACTACTGAAGTTCCTCACTAGGAGAATCCAGGGCCTCAAAAATCTACCATACACAGATAGGCTAAAAGCCCTATCCCTCTACTCTGTTTCATACAGACTCCTCAGAGGTGACCTCTGCTTGGCATACAGAGTGATCTCAGACTCTGCCTTGATGGGACTGCTGCATATCTGCAAATCAAGCTCTACTTGAGTAACCTGCACATGTGGCCTCAAGCTGGTCTATGATATTATAGGATTTGTTGGCAGGACAGATTTCTGTCCCAGAAACTCCCCCATCGGTGGAAAAGACTCCCTCTCGACATCAAGCAGAGTACCTCTTTACCCCTTTTTAAGTGCAACCAGGGTAACTGAATGGGAAATAGAAAATACATCCCTGGGATTCCACCTGTGTCCCTGCTGGATGGGGATCAGGTGCTGATTTGTCTATACATGGGCTAAACTCTTGGCTAGGCCTATAAGGGCCTCAGGGCCAATAGGCTAGTAATTTCCTATGATCCTATGATCCTGTGATCCTAGTAATTATTTCTGTTTCAAGACAACAGGAAAAGCAGTAGCTCTAGACATTGTGCCTGCTTGCTGCACTGAAACACAATTGTAAAACACTTTACTTTTCAACTTATTTTCTTGATAGTTTGCAAGTTAACTCTGTATGTTCCAACTATAGTTTATATACATTTCTGTTCTTTTCCAGTAGGGTACACTGTGGTTACATTCTTGAAGCTCAGTACATAACATACAGTGCAACACACACTTCTGCACCAGTAGTTAAATATGCACATAACATATAGTGCTCTTACATTTGTAAGACAAGCATATGCATCATATAGGTTCATAGGTTATAGGTTCATAGGTTCACAGGTTCATAGGTTCATATGGGTTGGGAGGGTGGCCTAATGGTTAAGGTGTTTACCTTACAAACACAAAGTGCAGGGTTTGAGTCTCACAAGGGACAATTGGCTTGGCTCGCAAGGGCAGTTAGCCTAGTACTAACCTATGAACCTAAAAATCACAGTGATAGCTGAGGTCTATCTGCAAGGATTAGAGAGATATTGATAGTTGTTTGTATAATTATAATAAAATAATAACTAGTATTTACTATCCAAGGATGTGCATGCTGATTGGCTACACCATTCAGTGTGCCAGTTAGAAATCAAGCATATACCAACAGAAAAAGTCCAATTAGAAGGTCTCTGTAAACATCTGCTAAAAGTGGAGAAAATTAATTTTCCACCAGGAAATAAGAAATTCCATATCCTCATCTCGGCAAAGTGGACAGTGTTTAAATTACTCAGCAAACAGATCACATTCATCCTCTTCTGCATTGGAACTCTGCAGCCATAGTGGAAAGCATAAACTAAGTATAATGCTGTTGCTGTATCAAAAAATGAATGTTGTTAACTTATTTTGTTAACTGTTTCTGGCAGCTCCTATCCATATTTGAATATTATAGATGAAAGTTTGCAGCGTTTATTTTACTTTCTGTGCTCTGAGAACAAGTGTAGCCATAAAATAGCTGTACAATACTGGTACATCAGAACAAACGCAACTTGACTTTAACTACAACACAGCCATTTAAACATTGCTGTACATTTGGACATTCATTTATAAATCGTGTATCTGACAAGAGAAAAAGTATTTATTTTACAGTGTTGGTAGTTGATATGATTCACCGATGTTATAGAGGAATAATGTAGATTAAAAAGAAAAAAGAAAAAAAGCTTAGAGCATGTGCAGTACATATCTCAGATGCCCCAGACTATCAGAAGCTGGCAGAACACTACATTTTTTTATACAATGGCATTATTTAAAAAAAAATAAACATTTTTTTTTTCTTAAATAATGTTATTGCATAGGTTCATAGCTGTGTACTAGACTAACAATCATTGGACCCTTTTTAAGCCTAGACATGCACCTTAAATATCTGACAGGTTCTTGTACACTCAGTAGTGTAAGCAGGGGCTTGGGAGATGAAACATTTACAATCAGGGCATGGGAGATGAACACTCTACAGCCTGCTTGAGCCCATTAGAGACATAGGTGCCAAACAGAGATGAATGTCCTATTCCCCAGCCAACTTTCCAAGGTATACTTAAATTAGGTTAGGAAGGAACTCTGCTTCACATGGATGGGGACGCTGTTCCAGAGAAGGGGTAGTGTCTGGGATACATATCTGTCTCTCCAGCAGGGTATATTTATGTGAAAGGCAAGGTTTATGTTTTTAGAACAGGGTGCTGTTTTTTTTTTTTTTTTTTTTTTGTGGATATGCAGAATTTCTGTCAGGGTGGGGTCTGACAATGCCTTATAAACCAGGCATAGAGCTCTCCTCAAAGCCTGTAGGAGACAGAATTCAGGGATAGGGCTTTGAGGTGGTCTGCATAGGACATGTTACTTATACCCTGGACTTTTTTAGTGAAGAACCTCTGAGGACATTTCACTTGTTGGATATGCATGCTTAGGTACACACCAAAGGGGCCACTGTACTAAATGATGCATCTGATTAATGCTGAATATGATAGAACCATGACCTCCTTTTACCTAGATGCCATACCTTTGTTTATAAGTTGCACAAGATTGAATGATTTCCTCACTAAAGTCGACATGTGATGGTCAAAGGATAGATTACTGTCTACGTGTGTCCCCCCGGTCCTTGTCTACTGGGTCGATTCTTAGGGGTGTGTTGTCAATATGATAGTTACCAGAAGTGGATGACTTCTCAAAAGACACTATTATGTATTTCTTTGCATTTAGTTTTATTCCATGGCTCTGACACAAGTTATTTATCTGTGTCAGCTTTTCCGGGAGAGGATTAGAGTCAGTGACGGATTCTATGACAGCTCCTAATTTGTAACTCTCTGCAAATTTGGTCAGCCAAAGGCCCTTAACACTGGCCTTGACTTCAGTGAAGTAAATGCTAAAAAGGAGTGGTCCCAGGACTAATCCTCTTGGGGCATTGCTTGTGAATGGCTTCTTTGTAGAGGTGGACTCCCCAATTCTAACTTCCTGGTTCGTGTCTGTGAGTTTGCTGGCTATTCACCAGGTGACATAAGGGTTAGGTATACCTAACTTCTTTAATTTATCAACAATGCCCAAGTGGGGTATTGTGTCAAATGCCTTGGCCACATCAAGACAGGCAGTTTGAACCATTTTGCCCTCATCCATTGCTTTAGCTACCTTCTCAAAGAAGTCCAACAGCTTTATTAGGCATGACCTGCCCTTGACAAAACCAAATTGGGTTGAGCCCAGATTTCTTATGTCATTATTAATCATTTCCATGATAATTCTTTCCATGGTTTTGCATATGAGACTAGTGATACATATAGGTCTGTAGTTTCCAGGGTCTGTAGATGACCCACATTTGTGCAGAGAGATGACTGTTGCTGTTCTCCACTCATAAGGCATAAAGCCTGTTTGTAAGCTACAATTAAGATAGCAATTCCAGGGGGCATGATATGTCATATTTCATGCTATTTAGAAGGCTTCCTGAGATCTTGTCTAGCCCTATCAATGCAGTGTTCTTGGCCTTAGAGGGAGAACATTGAGGGCCTGCTTCTAGTAATAGTAGGGCAAGTTATATTTGATGGTATTTGCTGAGGGTAGATTGGAGGAAGTGGTAAAGTTAGGCCTCAATTTGTCTGCCGGGGGGGGGGGGGTTGCTGTCAATATGACAGTTACCAGAGGGGTGGATGACTTCCCAAAGGATAAATAAATATATATATCTATATATATATATTTATATATACATATATATATATATATATATATATATATATATATATATATATCTCTCTATATATATATATATATATATAGTGTGATAGCAACAACGACTTTATATTTTTCTGAAATATATGTGCGTATGTGTGCTTGCATATATGTGTGTGTGTGTGTGTGTGTGTGTGTGTGTGTGTGTATGTGTGTGTGTGTGTGTGTGTGTGTGTGTGTTTGTGTGGTCCCCTGCCATAAACAAACTTTACAACAAAAGGAAGAAACTTTTGCAGAAAAGAGGAAAATCCCAGGATGCAAAAAACTCCCTTACTAGCCTCAGTAAGAAACTGAGATGCCTCATAAAATCCTCCAAAGCTAGTTACGAAAATAAAATTGCCAAAGATTCCAAAGACAACCACAAAGCATTCTATAATTATGTCAAAAATCTAATGGCAATGCTCAGATCTGCTCTGAGCTAAAACAGAATGGCATTAAATATACTGATCCGAAGGATATTGCCAATATCCTGGCAGATCGATTCAGTGCCAACTTCACCCAACTCTCACCCCCTAAATGGCCCATCTCAATACCGGAAGATTGCCAAATTCCAGTAATAACGGCCACACAGGTACAAAACGCACTCTCTAAAGCCAAGAATACAGCATCCATGGGACCAGATGACATCCCGGGCTGTGTACTACATGAACTACAATATGAACTGGCACCTCACCTAAGTGTCATGTTTAATCATAGCCTCACCTCAGGTTTCGTGCCCACTGAGTGGCGCAGAGCTATAGTTATCCCAATCCACAAGGGAGGATCCACCTTGGATCCCGGACACTACCATCCCATCAGTCTGACAAGCCTTATCTGCAAGGCCATGGAGCGTATTATCATGGAACTTATAAACAAAGACATTGGCAACCTTCAAACACTGGACCCCACCCAGTTTGGGTTTGTGAAGGGCCGATTTTGTCTCCTGAACCTGATTGACTTCTTTGAATCAGTCTCCAGAGCCATGGACAAGGGTAAGGTGGTACACACAGCCTATCTAGACCTTGCCAAGGCCTTTGACACCATCCCCCACTCTGGAATCATAGATAAACTTACTAAGTTGGGCATTAATCCCTATGTCACCCAATGGGTTGCTAAATGGCTTACTGATAGAACCCACACTGTAAAAGTAGCTGACTCCAAATCCAGCTCCAGACAAGTGACAAGTGGAGCACCTCAGGGTTCAGTCCTGGGGCCGCTCTTGTTTGGCATCTACTTCTCTGAAGTACAGGTCAACACTAAGGGACTCTAGCTAACAAAGTTTGCAGATGACTGCAAACTGGGAGCCATTATTGAATCCCCAAATGATGTGGATACTCTACAAAAGGGCCTTACAGAAACAGATGCTTGGTGCCAGAGCCATGGGCTCAAGCTCAATGCCAAGAAATGTATTGTTATCCCCTTTGGGAAAAAAACATGTATCCATGAATTACCATATAGGTGGCAGTACACTAAACACAGAAAGTGTGATAAGAGACTTAGGGACACAGGTGGACAGTGGTCTCACCTTCGATAACCACATCGCCACAACAGTCAGGAAATCCTTCTATGTGGCACACCTCATCACGAAGGGCTTTTCATCCAGAAAAAAGGAGGTCATTGTCCCACTGTACTCATCCCTCATTAGACCCATTATAGAATACAATGCCCCATTTGGTATGTACCTCTCAAGACATCTGCAACAACTGGAAAGGCCTCAGAAATACTTCACTAAAAGAATCACAGGCCTAAAGCAGATGCCCTATGCTGACCGCCTTAAAAAACTCCAGCTATACTCTGTCGCATATCGCCTACTCAGAGGCGATCTCTGCTTAACATACAAGGCCATGTCAAATCCAGAGCTGTTGGACATGCTACACTTAAAGAAATCCCAATCCTTCAGAGCTACATGCTCCAGGGATCTAAACCTTGTCATCACAATAAACAAAACATGTTGGAGGGATAGGTTCCTGACCCAGAGACTCCCCAGACTCTGGAATAGATTGCCCATACATGTCAAGCAGAGTGCCTCTTTGGACCTCTTCAAGAGGAACCTTGACGACTGGATGGGAGAAAGGAAATTCACCCCAGGGATCACGTCAGTCGCCCTGCTAGACAGGGGTCCAGGAAAGTAAATAATGTGGGAAGAAATATTCAGGGAATTGTTATGGCTAGGCTTGTATAGGCCCTAGGGCTGATAGCCTAGTACTAACCTATGAACCTATATATATATATATATATATATATATATATATATATATATATATATATATATATATATATATATATATATATATATATATATATATATATATATATATATATATATTTATATCCAAAAGGGACAGAAAGATCACACAGGCAATGCATTCAGTAAAAAACTGCAAGAAAAATGTAGCCAAGCTAGAGCATTCATGGTGTAAAATTTTGAACCTCCTGCAGTAGAGGCCCATGGGATATATTCAAATGACCTCTTAAGGACATACCATTTTTTCAGCTACATGACTAATAAATGCCCATGACTTTTTTACTTTTTATGTGTTTAACAGTATATTCAGGCCAACAAAGCTAAACTTCACTAGCTGTAGATGTATATGTTTTGGTTAGCTTTGACTCCTTCACTACAATATAAATGGGTTATTTGACTAGGATTCAGAAAAAAAGCAAGCTTAAAATCATGCCTGATGTCCATAAACATTAGTGTAAACATATCTATAAGCACTGCAACTATGAGGAAAAAATACAGGTAGTTAGAGGAATAAGAAAAATAAATGATCAGCAAAGCAAGGCATCCCAGGGTCAGTACAGTTTTTATTATTCCTTGACTAGCTAATTTGGCCGATTGACTGACTGACTAATCATGTATCTGACTTGGTTTACTGACTGGCTGACTGACTGACAAATCATGTATCTGACTTGGTTTACTGACTGACTGACAACATACATCAGTGAGTACAGAACTTTTATACAGTTCTTGACAAATGTAGTCCTGCCTCTTTAGGTATACATTGTGTCCTAAATTGGTCATGCAATGCGTCCTAAGTTGGTCATGCAACTATTACAAGTTATTTTAAAAGCAGACTATTTTGTAGTATTGCCATACAAAAATGTTTCCTTTTTTGGTATACAGGTACAGAGTAATCATTTCTTGCTTCATCTTGCTTTGTCATCATATGCTCTTCCTGCTTAATTGTCTTATCATAACATTTCTAAAGAGTATTTATTATTATTACAGCTGCAGTTTACATTATTGCTTCTGTTGAATAATTCAAAAGTAATGAGAGTTTGCAACTTAGAAGTAGTACAATACAAAACCTTAATAAAAACTTCATATAAAATCTGCAGCTTTGCAGCATGTATATGCAAGGTACAACATCTGTTCCTTTCATACGTTCTATCGATAATGGATGAAATAGAATAATATACATTTCCTGATTCTTTGAAGTTTATGGCATATATGCACATTTTACAAATCAGGTATTTTACATTATTTGCATTCTTTATACATATAGTTTAGGAATGTTTTGATAGAAATAGAAAAATACTGATTAATACATGTTTTATACACCTTCTAATAGAAGAGCCATTCCTGCTGTTACAATACATCAGTGTGTGTCAGTGTGTGACCATTGTTTCAGGCTGCTGTGACTTTTCCATTCTATTTTTTCCTAACAAGTATCTGAGTTAACTACTCTAAAAAACCCTGTGAAGTCTTATAGCTAGTTTGCATATGTTCTCTGACATTTGATTATTAGAGGAATTATTTTCAACATAAATATTTGCTTATATTAATAATTATGCCTTGATAAAGAGAGGAATTACTCATAAGCACCATCCTATCTTGGCTGATGTTCTTTTAGCCAGGCATTGTATTTCCATGCAGCTTTTTATGTCACTGGCATTCACATAAAAGATTGTTCACACATGCTGCTCAGAGAAGATTTCTGTAAGCTGGTGTCCCAACATTGCTTGAGATCCCAATGCTATAACAATTAGGGTGCCTGAATAATATCCCAGCTAACACCTAAACCAAGGGGTAAAAAGATAAAAACTGGAAAAAAAAAACAGTCAAGCTAGTCTTCACTATGTAAAGCCTTAAACATCCTGTAGTGGAAGCCCATGAGATATATGCAAATGACCCATTAAGAACATACCAGCATTTCAGATACATTGCTTCTGAATCCATCCATCTATCCACAACTCCTTTTCTCCACATTTTTGCACGTGGGTTGGGGAGTCAAGGTTCACACTGCCAGAATGCCTATGACTTTTTACGTTTTACTTTTTAAGTCTTTATGAGTACATTCAGGCCAATAAAGCCAAACCCAGCTGCTGTAGCCATGCATATTTTGGTCATTTTTATTACATCAGTGCAGCATAAGTGGATATTTTAACCGTACTTCAGTGATACAGAGCCTAAAAATCAAGTCTGATGTCAGGGACATTCAGAAGCCATGTAACTGAAACTCTTGAGACAGTCCTCCAACGTCATCTATAGAAACATGTCCTGCAATAGTGCTTACACATCAATATCCATTATTGCCAATTGTTCTGCATATTCTGCATATCTGTATCTATACCTATATATCTATATCTAGATAGATAAACAGATAGACATATAAATATATAGAGATACATAAATAGATAGATATAGACGTGATATCTATCTATCAATATTTATGTGTATGTATAGATAAATAGAGAGTGCCAAAACACAGGGGTATATAGGTTCATAGGTTCATAGGTAGGTACTAGGCTATCAGCCCTGGGGCCTATATAAGCCTAGCCAAAAACGTTCCCTGGCTTTCACCACCCAAGAAAATAATATGAAGTCTTTAACAGGTATTTTGGTGCCTACCATGTGCTTGCTATAATCTAATAGTGTATTCTACCAATACTAGTTAGCTACTTTTTTACAGTTATCAGGCACAGATGTTACGTGTTGAAATCAGGTGCAATTGCACATAGTCCACAATTATCCTGTGACATATGCATTAGTATACATGCCTGATTTCAGATTGTTCTTATATTTATATCTGCACAAAATTCACCAAAGGCCTACACCTGCATGTTGTGCTGGATGTAGCTTTCTTTAAGAATCCATCTCCTATTCAACAAAGTAAATGTTTCAAATATGCAAAGAGTGTGTGTGTGTGTGCGTGTGTGCGTGTGTGTGTGTGTGTGTGTGTGTGTGTGTGTGTGTGTGTGTGTGTGTGTGTGTGTGTGTGTGTGTGTGTGTGTGTGTGTGTGTGTGTGTGTGTGTGTCTGTTTGATGGACCATATGAGAGAAAATTTGCCATTTAATACATGTTACATTGTGTGGATACAGAACACAACAGAGAGGACCTAAGCTTGTTATGTGGTTTGGGCTGCAGACAGTAACATTTCTGTTATGGCTGTTTGAAATCTGTTACTACTGACAATCACATTCTGATTCCTATCAAAGATTCATTTTACTAGCATGGTTAACAGTCTTTTTAATGAAGCAAGAAAAACAGAAATAGGTGAAAGGTGTACATATGAAAGAGGAGAAGACAGAATTTTGGAAGATGAGAACATTCAAAATGTGACTTTTAAAGGATGATTTGTTGATAATGAGGGCTCAGCATGGATAATAATGTTATTTATTTAGGTACTTGTTTACTCTTTGCTGCCCACATTAGTCCCATTAGGCTAGTAGCCTCCTTACAGGGGAATCCTGTGGTGATATTGATGCTACCTTGGACAGAACTTCCCTTACTCTTTTTTATAGATGCTGTGGGATCCTTTACCTCCACCTGAGCTACCACCAACTCAAGCAGATGGGGCTTTGATATAATATCTTATCTGAAGGACAACAGACTCAGGTGTGCAGCACCTCTTCTGTTGTACTGCAGTCTCAACAATCAAGCTTGTTGCCTTTGCAGGTCATTTTAAGCCTGACCAATTTCCATTTTGTTGCTTGAATTAACCTATCACATTTGGTGTTGGATTGACCTTACCCATCCCATTGTTGATAATCATATATTACACCAAATGAGAATAACATGTGGAGACTTGAGTATAAACAATAACAATACGCAGTTGATATAGTACACTGCAGGAAGATGAAGGAATGAAAGAGACAGAGAAGGACAGTGAAGACTACAGAAAATGAAAAAAGGAGATGAAGATGAAATGGCTAAGACAATAGAGGTAGTGGCAAAGGGAAATTGGAGATGCAAGAAGCATGTGGTTAAGAAAGCAGAGAAAATAGCTAAACCAAAGAAATGAAATAAAAGTAAGAAGTTAAATGTTACATTGTTCATTTTGTAAGCTTCTGCACATTAATTAGCTTTTTAAAAAAATCTAAAACTTCTCCATAGGTTGTGTGACCTTGGAGAGCATTATATTAAGGGAGGGGATGGGGCTGGATTGCCCCCACTTTACCCAGGCCATTTTTCCACATGAATTTTGACAAAATGGTCTATCACTCTATTCTGTAAATGTTTGTCCTTGGCAGAGGCAACATTTTTGTAATTATTAGTTTAAATTTAAAATAAAGGCTTGGTAATGATGGAAGACTACATGGCAACTATTTGTAATATCTGACATGCATTTCAATAAAATAGATTGTACAGATTTTGAGGGTGAAATAGGTAAGGGACAGTTCATTTGTTTTACAGAAGAAATATAGTTTTCTGGAGATAATGGGGCAATAACATTTTTGAATGGAATACTGCATACAGATGTGCTTGGACTTATTTTTAACTTGAGATAACTATTGTTGTTTACAAGAGATTCTTGCTCCTCAGATTGAGGGTAAACTAATAACACTTTCATAGTCAAGGAATGATCTTAGCATTATAACAGACAAGAAAAACAGCTTCTGAGAGTATTTGGACCCAGACTACTGTTTATATGTATTATCTATACTGTATAAGTCTTTTTCCTTCCCTTCAAGAAGACCAGTTATTTCCCAAGAGGATAGCAAAATTCAATGTGTTGACAGAATGATTGCTTTCTCTGTAAACATAATATGCTACATTGTTACCTGCCTGTTTATGCAGTTTTGACTGACTAATGCAGCAAACTGCAATCAGACAGTACATGTGACTTGCATTTATTTAACATTTAATAGTATTAATTAATTAATGAATTAATTAATTAATTAA
The DNA here is from genome assembly GCF_019279795.1 of Protopterus annectens. NCBI lineage: Eukaryota > Metazoa > Chordata > Ceratodontiformes > Protopteridae > Protopterus > Protopterus annectens. The sequence continues at coordinate 1,314,188,946 of NC_056737.1, read as the reverse complement.
TTTACCATATCACTATACTTGGACTCAGGGAGTGCTGTGCAGACAAACTCTTCTTAGATAAGATGTTCAGCTTATCACAGAATACACAGACACATACATCCTACACTCATACATTCGCATTGCGCACACAGACACACACACACACACGCACACACGCACACACACACACACACACACACACACACACACACACACACACACGCACACGCACACATGCACACACGCACACACACACACACACACACACACACACACACACACACACACACACACACACACAGCAGTCATATTTATGGACAATTGAGATGATCACAAATTCACATACAGCTTGTCTCTGGGAATGGGAGGAAAGTCAACCACTTGGCAAAAATCAACTTGTACACAGGAATGTCATGTGGTTTCCATACAGACGTTACCCAGTCAAGAATTGAAGTGGAGAACTAAGTGTTGTCCGGCAGCAGTGTTACGCACTGCATCAGTGCACCACTGTATTTAATACCATGTTATACAAAAGACAGAAGCATGGGAAAGGTAATAGGTTTAAAAGCTGCCTGCCTAACAAGTGTTACAGTAATTAATGGCCAGTAGTGTCTGATGTGATGAAACAGGAAATGCTAGTAAGCTCCACAAGGCTTAGTATTAGAAATTGATATATCATACAGGATTATGACTGCGTCTCAGATCATAGCCAATGTATTATGTGCTCAAGACATGAATGCTAAAAAGCAGACACTATAAACAGTTGTAGTCAGTATTATATGATCATAATTATTTTGCATTGCATGAAGTTTTATCTTCTTCATGTACTACCAGTTACACAAAAAAAAGTGTAAGAGAGCAAAATGTTTTACTTGGTTTCAAAACCTTTGAAAGCTGGTAAAACACTTTTGTATTGTCAAACAGAATGGAGACTGGAACACAATGTCACTCTGAAGAAATAGTACTATGAAATACGTCATTCTGTCACTCTTCTTTATAAAGGTTGTAAAGCTTTTAAAATTTCCTTTACCTTCTGCCACGGTTCTTTGTAGCCAGCACTGTCCTATTTTCATCCCTACTGTTTGAAAAGGTCAATCCATCCACTTTTCATCCCTACTGTGTGTCCTGACACAATAGTGTGTTAAGCATCTCTTTTGTCAGAAAGGTGCTTAACAATCTTGTCTTTTTTCCTAATGTCAAAGTAATCACCATACCCCTCAACCTCTTAGCACAAGAAATCAGGACAAAGCCTTAAATAATAGGGCGGCACAAAAATTGGGACTGATTTTAAATATGGCTCTTATAAACTTTTAACATTGCAAGAATAACAGAATTTGTGTTAGCATGCATTTTTAAAACATATGAAGTCTGAAAGTCAAATATATGCCATTATTTAATGACTTCAATCTTCAGTGATTTGCCAGAAAACCACAATTTTTATGAGAAACAGGCCAAAAATATGAGGCAAATATCTGGACATTCTGCAAAAATTTGTACAGTTGATGGGTATAATAATCACATGTGCTGCTGATTTTTATACTTTACTGGAAATGGAAGGGGATGCACAAGCCACTGCATTTCTTTGTGCCGGGCCCAAGCCCGGATAAATGAGGAGGGTTGCATCAGGAAGGGCATCCGGCGTAAAATTTTGCCAAATCATACATGTGGAAAACAGTACAGATATACATACTGGATCGGTCGAGGCCCGGTTTAACAACGACCACCACCAGTACTGTTGGCCAACATGGTGCTGGCGGAAATTGGGCTACTGTTGGCCGAAGGAGGAGAAGAGGGGAAGGCATGCCCCAAGGCAGGTAAAGGCTAGGACTGTGGTAGTGAGGGTTGGAACTTTGAAAGTTGGCAGTATGACTGGTATAGGGAGAGAGCTAGCTGATATGATGGACTGAAGGAAGGTTAGTATATTGTGTGTGCAAGAGACCAGATGGAAGGGGATGAAGGCTATGTGTATTGGAGGTGGGTTCAAATTGTTTTATCATGGTGTAGATGGGAGAAGAAATGGCGTAGGGGTTATCCTGAAGGAACAGTATGCTAATAGTGTTTTGGAGGGGAAAAGAGTGTTGGATAGAGTGATGTTTATGAAGCTGGAAATTGATGGTGTAATGATGAATGTTGTTAGTGCATATTCTCCACAAGTTGGGTGTGCGGTGGATGAGAAAGAAACATTCTGGAGTGACTTGGATGAACTGGTGATGACTGTACCCAAGGGTGAGAGAGTGGTGATTGGACCAGATTTCGGTGGGCATGTTGGTGAAGAGAACAGAGGAGATGAGGATGTGATGGGTAGGTATAGTGTTAAGCAAAGGAATGCAGAAGGTCAGATGGTAGTGGATTTTGCAAAAAGGATGGACATGGTTGTGGTGAATATGTATTTTAACAAGAGGGAGGTGCATAGGGTGACATAAAAGAGTGGATTAAGATGCACACAGGTAGATTATATCTTATGCAGAAGGGCTAGTCTGAAGGAGATTGGCGACTGTAAAGTGGTGGCCGGGGAAAGTGTAGTTAGGCAGCATAAGATGGTGGTTTGTAGGATGACATTGGTGATCAAGAAGATGAGGAGGAGTGTGAGGACAGCACCAAGGATCAAATGGTGGAAACTGAAAAAGGGTAATTGTGGGGTGGAGTTCAGGGAAGAGTTAAGACAGACACTGGGTGGCAGTGAAGAGTTACCGAATAGTTGGGTAACTACAGCAGAACTAGTAAGGGAGATGACTAGAAAGGTTCTTGGTGTGACATCTGGAAAGAGGAAGGAGGACAAGAAGACCTGGTGGTGGAATGAAGAAGTACAGGAGAGTATACGGAGAAAGAGGTTGGCAAAGAAGAAGTGGGATTGTCAGAGAGATGACGAAAGTAGACAGGAGTATAAGAAGATGAGATGCATGTCAAAGAGAGAGGTGGTGAAGGCTAAGGATAAGGTGTATGAAGAGTTTTATGAAAGGTTGGACAGTAAGTAGGGAGAAAAGGACCTGTACCAAATGACTAGACAGAGGGACCAAGATAGTAAATATGTGCAGCAGGTAAGGGTGATAAAGGATAATGAGGGAAACGTACTCACAAGTAAGGAGAGTGTGTTGAGCAGATGGAAAGAGTACTTTGAGGGGCTGATGAATGAAGAGAATGAGAGGGAGAGAAGGTTGTATGATGTGGGGATAGTGAATCATGAAGTGCAGTGGATTAGCAAGGAGGAAGTAAGGATAGCTATGAAGAGGATGAAGAACAGAAAGGCTGCTGGTCCAGATGACATACCTGTGAAAGCATGGAGATGTTTAGGTGAAATGACAGTGGAGTTTTTAACTAGATTGTTTAATGAAATCTTGGAAAGTGAGAGGATGCCTGAGGAATGGAGATAAAGTGTTTTGGTACCGATTTTTTAAGAATAAGGGTGATGTGCAGAGCTGTAGTAAATACAGAGGGATTAAACTAATCAGTCACAGCATGAAGTTATGGCAAAGAGTAGTGGAAGCTAGGTTAAGAAGGGAGGTGATGATTAGTGATCAGCAGTATGGTTTCATGTCAGGAAGGAGCACTACAGATGCGATGTTTGCTCTGAGAGTGTTGATGGAGAAGTACAGAGAATGTCAAAAGGAGTTCCATTGTGTCTTTGTGGACTTACAGAAAGCATATGATGGGGTGCCTAGAGAGGAGTTGTGGTATTGTATGAGGAAGTCGGGAGTATCAGAGAAGTATGTAAGAGTGGTACAGGAGTGAGGTCTGCGGTGGGAGTGAAGGATGCATTTAAGGTGGAGGTGGGATTACATCAAGGATCAGCTCTGAGCACTTTCTTATTTGCAATGGTGATGGACAGTTTGACAGACGAGATCAGACAGGAGTCCCCGTGGACTATGATGTTTGCAGATGACATTGTGATCTGTAGTGAGAGTATGGAACAGGTGGAGGAGACCCTGGAGAGGTGGAGATATGCTCTAGAGAGAAGAGGAATGAAGGTCAGCAGGACTAAGACAGAGTATATGTGTGTAAATGAGAGGGAGGATAGAGGAATGGTGAGGATGCATGGAGTAGAGGTGGTGACGGTGGATGAGTTTAAATACTTGGTATCAACAATTCAGAGTAATGGTGAGTGTAGAAGAGAGGTGAAGAAGAGAGTACAGGCAGGATGGAGTGGGTGGAGAAGAGTGTCAGGAGGGATTTGTGACAGACGAGTACCAGTAAGAGTGAAAGGGAAGGTCTACAAGAGGGTAGTGAGACCAGCTATGTTATATGGGTTGGAGACAGTGGCACTGACAAAAAGGCAGGAGTCAGAACTTGATGTAGCAGAGGTGAAGATGTCAAGATTTGCACTGTGTGTGACGAGGGTGGACAGGATAAGGAATAAGTATATTAGAGGATCAGCCCAGGTTGGAAGGTTTGGAGACAAAGCCAGAGAGGCAAGATTACGTTGGTTTGGACATGTGCTGAGGAGAGATGCAGAGTATATTGGGGAAAAAGATGCTAAGGATGAAGCTGCCAGGTAACAGGAAAAGAGGAAGGCCTAAGATAAGGTTTATGGATGTGGTGAAAGAGGACATGCAGGTGGATGATGTGACAGAGTAAGATGCAGAGTACAGGAAGAAATGGAAACAGATGATGTGCTGTGGTGACCCCTAACGGCAGCAGCAGAAAGAAGAAGAAGACTGGAGAGGGAACTGAAAAAAATATGCCTCTGTGCAAAGAAGACAAGATCTGCAACAGAATACATATGCAGGGTGGTGTGGAAAGCTGCATGAATGAACTAATGAATATTTGTTAATATTTAATGTTTAAAAGTTAATGTCAAATCATTGAAAGTGATGCTAGTTATGAAAAAAATCCATTGCAGACAGAGTCGACGATGCATTGGTTAACCTTCAACAAAAGGTGACTGTACTGTGCAATGACCGGAGAAGTGAAGATGCATTGGATCAGACAGCCATCTCAGAAATGAGGAATAGACATCTTTAGGGGGTGACTATGGAGCAGACAATGTAGATATGAAGTATTATTTGCTATTCTTCTCCATGCTGCTGGATAAAAAGTAAAACATGTTTGAACTTTCAGAGCGGGAGAACTGGAATTACCATATTTTGGATTTATATGTGAAATGATTTCATTTGGATTAGATCTCTCAACATCCTTTAACATGTTCATTTCCTGTATATATGGAGAATGAATCTTATGTATGTAGACTGGTAATAATCATGTATGTGAAAAAAATATATACACATATATATATATATATATATATATATATATATAGAGAGAGAGAGAGAGAGAGAGTTAGATAATATATATATATAAATATATATATATATATATATATATATATATATATATATATATATAGAGAGAGAGAGAGAGTTAGATAATATATATATATATATATATATATATATATATATATATATATATATATATAGTTAGATATAGCTGTAGCTATAGACTATATATATATATATGTATATATATATATATATATATATATATGGATCTATCTTACTACGTCGACAAGTCAAAACGCCGACAACAAAATCACCGACACCACATAACCGACATTTCACAAACACGAAACCTCACATGCCCGACACACCATAATCCCGACAAGCAACAAACAAAACAAATCCCCGGTCCAAAAAGCACACACACAACACAAGCACACCAAAATCCTTACAAACCAACACTAAACCTCACATACACAACTACCTACAACCTTAACCCAAACCCTAACCCTAAGGTCCGCCACTATCGCACACTCACCTAACCCGCCTAACCCTAACTCACTTAACCCGCCCTAACCCACAAACTATCACAGTCGCACACTTACCTAGCGCCTCTAACCCTAACTCACTTAACCCGCCTAACCCACAAACTATCACAGTCGCACACTTACCTAGCCCGCGCCCTAACCCTAACTCACTTAACCTGCCCCTAACCCACAAACTATCACAGTCGCACACTTACCTTACTCGCACCCTAACGTCCGTCACTACCGCATACATACACAGCCTTTTCCCATGTCGATGTTCTCAGCGTCGGGGTTTTGATCCGTCGGTCTTCTCCGTTTTCGATCTTCTGGCGTCGGTGTTCTCGCTGTCGGCGTTCTGACTTGTCGACGTAGTCAGATAGACCCATATATATATACATATATATATATATATATATATATATATATATATATATATATATATTTAAGAAACAAATCAGGAGATTATATATTTTTTACATGTTAGCACTGAAGTAATTCAAGCAGCTTTTATTTTGTTTTAGGCCTCTGCATTAAGAAAAAACAGATAACAGAAAAATTAGGCATTCACTGCAAGCCAAAGAAAAAAGTAGAAAGATGTACACCATTGTTTAACTGATAAAATATGTGTTTCCTCTGAAGCAAAACAAAACACAAATAGAAAAAGGAAGCCTTTGTAACATGTGTTTCATTCCCCCACCCTGAAAGATTTGCCAAGTATGTAACTTGGCCATGAAAACCATAAAAAGAAAATGTGCATGTTGAGTAAGTGATGAGTCAGAAACCTGATGAAGTCAAGCTGTGCTGGGATTTTTTTCTACTTTTCTAAATCTGACAAACAAGGAAATGAAATTGCACAAGTCTTTTAAAATACTGGACAAGAAAACCTCTTAACAAGACTTCATAATTATTTTATAAATTCACTTTAGTAAGGAACTACAGTGATAATTACTGGAAATGGAGTAAAAGGTAGACATATTTCAGTATTTTCCGTAAACACACAGGAATGCAAAGAGATGTGCTCAATGTATAGTGAAAAGGTTAGTAAAGGATTTAAGGTAGAATTTATAAAATGTCAGTCAGGCATATCGTAGCTCTAATGCCATGAAGTTATTCTATGCAGATGTAAATATCAAACAGCAAAATGGAACATATCCACATAATACTCCAAGCATGCTAGAATAGCACAGTTTATCCAAGCTGCAAACCTCATAATAAGTGGAAAGCATGGTTTCATAAAATCAAATAGAAAATGTTATGTGACAGAGCTGAAACCAGATGTTAAATGTGTTAGCAGAGTGCCAAGCAGAGATCATGCCAAGGGAAAGACACATGACAGGCAGCATGCCAAGTCAAGCAAGCAGGACAGAAACATGGGTCTAGATCATATGTTCGAAGTTTTATAACTTTGAATGTTAAAATATCAAATTTAAATGTTCGAAGTTATAAAACTTTGAACATATGTAAAAAAATAAATAAAATAACATCTGTAGGCAGGAGGGCAAGCCCCCTGCATCCCCTACACCCACTATTCTTTACATATACCAACTCCGTGACTACACTGTAATGTGGTAAAGGGAAGAGAAGTTGGTATATTTAAAGAGCGGTGAGTGTGGGGGGGTGCAGGGGGGTTTGCCCCCCTACCTACACTTGCCAGGTAAGTTCCATTTGTTGCTTTTTTTGTTTTTTTATTATATGTTTGATGTTTGAAACTTCGAACATTTAAATTCGATTATTTAACATTCAAAGATTTCAAACTTCGAACATATAATATAGACCCCAGAAACATATTCACTGCAAGGGCTAAATTCCCCTTCATCACCTTCACCCCTGTTATGTCTATATGCTAAATGCAATACAGCAGTTCTAGACATAACATATATTGTCCTCTAATCAAAATACAAAATAGGTTGGCAAACTAGCATGCATAGAAAGAGTGGCAGAGATGGAGATGATTTGTAGCAAACTATGCCAAATTCAAAACTCTGATGAGAAAACATAAGACAGCTGTTGTTTAACAATGGATCCATGAGGACACTCGCATCTCCATTACATACAACAAACCCACTGGCTTAGAAGCACTGATAGCGACAGGAATGCAGGTACACGACAATGGTAAATATGACTCTTGCCATGCTCTGGACTGTTGCATGTGATCTACATAACAGTGTTTTAAACAAGGATCTAAAGTGCATGAGTGCATGTGCTCAGATATATTAACAGTCACATACTGTGTATAATCATTCCCATCAATAAGGGGAGCTGATGACCTCCTGAACACCTCCTCCACTTTTAAAACTAAATGGAAGCAGAGGATATGTGTGGTGTCACCCCTTAGCACCACATTTTTACCTTTAAACCTATATGGGTGTAGGTGATATGGGATGCCAACCTCTTCTTACTAACAGACTGGGGGAAATTTATTAACAAAGTGAACTAACAGAAGTAAAACAATACATAAACCAGCACATATAAAAGACAGCTAACACTTGAGAGTCAAGGCAGAAAAGGTTGATCCACAAATGATGATGGGACAGGTATCAGTGCTGTTAAAGGAGGAAGATTTTGCTAAGCAGTTCATTATCTTTGTTGTAGGAAGAAGGCATTATATACTTCGCATCTGGTAATGCATGCTGGAATTCTAAAAGTCACAAGGGAAGAGAATTAAAAAGAAATGATTAGTTTAAGGTAAATGTACTGGCATCTTTTTATTCACACTAATCTGTACAGCAAAGATAGTGACATTATACAAATTGGGAAAATTGTGGCAAACTTCAATTATTTAACACTCCACCTAGCACTCTCTCTGTTGTATCCAGCCCTTAGAAAGCAGTCGTTGTTATCTGTATTAGATAGTTATATCTCCATACCTCTCAACTCTCCAGATTTTGCAGAATGTCCAGATTTTTGCCTCATATTTTTGTCTGTTTCTCCTAAAATTTGTAGTTTTATAGTAAAGAGGATTGAAGTCATTAAATAATAGTACACATTTGAGTTTTAGACTTCATATCCTTTTGGAAATACATGCTAACACAAATCCTGTTATTCTATCAAATTCCTAAGATTCTAAGAGCAATATTTAAAATCTGTCCCTGTTTTGGGCCTTTGTCCCCCCATTATTTTAGGCTCTGTCCCAATTTCTTGTACTAAGAAGTTGTGAGGTATGTATTTGTATATCTCATGTTTGTACTCTTAAACGGCATGCAGACAGATAAAGTATGCCACGGTTATACATAACAGTATTGCATATGAATCATGGGGGTTAAATTACTAATGCATCTGCATATGAAGAATGTATAGTAATGTGCTGATCTGATCCTAGAGAATTTCAGGTATAACACATGCAGAAGTCTGGAATGCAAGTTCTTGAAATTCTGAGAAAATCAAGCATGAGTCTACACCTGTAACAGTGAAGTATGAAACTCCTAGTTGCACATTAAAGCCATATTTTTACAAGAGCTAAACTACTCTAAATTCCCTACACTCCCTGCTTTTTTCTATATATACAGAAGTTCTGGACATAACATATATTATCCTCTGCTCATGTCATTTCCATGGAATTTCTGGACTGTCATTATTGTGTCTTGAACATTCAAAAGAAATTGGTCAGTAAAATGAACCAAACACAACTGTAAGATGCAACTGTGTATGTCCTACTTGAAGCAATAAGTCAGTAGGAAAGTGATATCAGGCACACAGACATAGCATAATTATAAAATCCAATGGGAATAATGAATTGATTAACAGTTAGTCCTTTGGACATCCAAAGGTTCCCAATGCCACATCTGTTAGATATGGGGGAAGTAACATGAACAGGGCATGTAGTGCAGAGTGCAATCCAATTGAAGACTACATTGTATGAAGGTGTGGGGGACAGTGCATTTCACTTACTACAACAACACAGAGAATGTCCAGAGGACAGATGTAGAGATGACAGCTGAATGCTATTTGAACATGCAAAGATTGTATCTGTAAATGCATGTAATATGAAAATGCACAGCAAAAAATGTTTTTGTTAAATGCTTTATCCTATGCATGTGTCCCCCAAAATATCTACGGTATGATCCCAGTTTTTCTAATCAGGGGTAATATATCATTATAGACCATATGGGATGTGTAGGGCCAATTTCTGACCAAATGGGAGAGGTTAATTCAAGACAAAAAGGGAAACTGGCTAAGCTTAAAATGGCCTGCAAGCTATCCTAGTACTTACACATGAAACTGAAAAAGTAACATGCAAGCCAGAGGTCACAGGTAGAGAATATACTTACATCAGAGAATGGGTTGGAGGAATAAAACAGACACATGAGAAACATATTGACAAAGGAGAAAATATGTAAGGAAAAGGTGGAATTAATCATGTAGGTGGAATGGACAGAGGAGTACAGATATAGGCCAGGGTGTACATAAAATTGCAGTAGGTGAAAAGATATATTTTTAGTGGTGCAGTATTCAAGCTTCAAATTGGAATCACAAACATGAAGGAAAGCAATGGAAGACAATATCAGTCAAGAATGGCATGGAGGAATATTGTGAACAGATACATAGCAAAAATATTACTTCTAGTAAACATAAACATTAACACCAGATATTAGATGGTCCAAAACCTCTTTCTCTAAATGAGCAGCATTTGTTTAATAACAAGCTAAATATTACTATATCCATGCATCATAAAATACAATTTTCCATTCCCAAGGATGATGCTGCAATATGAACAAAAATGACTGACTTTAATAATTGGCTTAGTTCTTGGTGTCATTCTAATGTGGTACAATATTTGTCAACATGAAAAGAGATGGTCAGCAGACCGCACTGCTTTGCCAGGGATGTCCTGCACCTCTCCCCTCTAGGCCTTCAAATGTTAGATAAAATGTTGTCCTCTCTCATAGTGCCTTTTTTAGGCAAAGCCAAGCTGAAAGTACTTCTGACAAAGCAAATCAAAACCAAGAAAATCTGAACGTATTGCTGCTCAATTATAGGAGACTAAAAAAAAAACCTCCAATCCTTAGAAGTTCTTCCTAGAGAATGCCGATGTCTGCCTGGTCAATGAGATGGTTTAAAGCCATGGAGATCACACTGGCAGTGCAAGGCTGTCATGCCTCACACACATTTAGACCGGCTACTACACAGAAAGGGAGTAAATGTGGAGGTGTCTCAATATACATCAAAAATAAACATACCTCAAGGCTGGTCAAACAGGATAATGCACTTGAGCTTCTCTGTGTTCAAACCACCATAGGCAAAATCCCATACCACTTCCCTGCAAGCTATAGGTCCCTCTTTATGACCCAGGAAACCTATAGAATGTATTTAAACTGGCTAGTATTTTTAGTTTTTCCTTTCTTGTCTTGTCTTCATTACATCTTCATGATTATCTCTGCTAAACATACTGTAAGAACAACAATCATATGTTACTACATGCTATACTTTTAATTGTATGTCTAAACCACTCTGCTTATGTAAATATCTTATGCAATCATGTTATTATCTGCTGTTTTTTATAACTGCATGTGTAAACCACAATGCTCATGTAAATATCTTATGTATAGTATGTTAGCAGTTGTTTCTGGAGCTTTTCTCCCTGGGCCTCCACTGAAAATAGACAGCATTGTCCAGTCGGATCTGCCCGGTAAACAAATGTAAAATAAATAAAATAAATAAATAAACTTATTGGAAATGCTCACATAAAACTCAATACTATATTCATGGGTGACTTTACCCCACTACTAACTGGGAGTCATATACAACACCAAATATTTAGGCACAGAGATTTCTGGATTTTGTAAACTCAAAATCCCTGGACCAAATTGTCAATAAACCGAAAAAGGGTGCAAACATACTGGATCTTGTCCTCAATAATATGGGAGAGTGCAGCATGCTTCCTAGTGCAATTTCTTCTCTAGTAAGTTCAGACCACAAAATGTTCTCTTTTGAAGTGAATATAAAACCTAGAGCCACAGCTAACCCTAGAATATTCAGAAACTGCTCTCAGGCTAACTGACCACTGTTAAGTGATAACCTGGCAACATTTCAAGCCCTCATAAACCATGTGAACACTGCTGCTTATGTTGAACTGTTCACAGAAACCCTATACAAGCATGTTAATAGCTGCATAGAGGCAGTTGCACCCACCAGGAAAAAGTGCAGAACTAGCTCAAAAATAAATCCACCCGGGTGGAATCAGAACATCAATAAGCTGTATAAAAGAAGGAAGAAAAGCACAGACAAAATTAGGAGGTGCATCACCCAGCTGGATAAAAGCACTGTAATCAAACTAAAGAAAGAATTCAGAGGACAAATAAAGTCTACCAAAACCTAATTTGATGTAAATTTGGCCTCCCAGTCCAAGGACAACCACAAGACATTATTTAGCTATGTCCGAAACCTAAAAGGCAATGCACAGTCGTATGCAGAGCTCATTGTAAATGGAACCACCTATACTGAACTGGAAGACATAGCAAACCTGCTGGCCGACAAATTCAGCTCCAGCTTTACCCCTCTCTCCCCATCAACTTTCCCTCAGGAAATACCATCAAATATAACATCCCCCTGCTATCACTAGGGAACAGGTCCTTAATGCTCTCTCTAAGGCCAAGAGCACTGCATCAATGGGTCCAGACAATATCCCAGGATGGCTTCTGTACAGCATGAAACAGGACCTATAATCCCCTCTAGAATTCCTATTTAACTGGAGCCTGCAAACAGGCTTTGTGCCTCACAAATAGAGAACAACAGTAACCCTGCTGCACAAAGGTAAGCTTTCTACAGACCCTGGAAACTACAGACCCATATGTTTCACTAGTCTCATATGCAAATCTATGGAAATAATTATCATGGAAATGATAATTAATGACATAGGAAATCTCCAGATACTACACTCTACCCGATTTGGTTTTGTCAAGGGCAGATCGTGTCTACCCAATGTGGTAGACTTCTTTGAGAAGGTCACCAAAGTAATGGATGAGGGCAAAATAGTTCACACTGCCTTCCTTGACATGGGCAAGATATTTGACACAATACTCCATTCAAGCATTGTTGATAAACTCAAGAGATTAGGTAGACAGGACTCAGAATTCCTGCCTAACCCAATTCAAGTGTAACTTAGACACTCGGATGGGAAACTGGAAATTCATCCCTGGTTTGGCACCTATGCCTCTAATGGATACAGGAAGCCTTTAAATGGTTTACTCCCAAGCCCCTGCTTACACTTATCAAGAGTATGAGAACTTGACAGAGATTTGGGATGCATGACTAGCCTTAAAAAGACCCATGTGGTTGTTAGCCTAGTAAACACCTATGAGGCTATGCTATTCCTTCTGTTTGTATCTTTTAACTTGTTACACAATTAATACTTCCTTGAATTCCTGTTCAGAAATATAATTAGCTTTTCAAATGTCTTCACAGGAAATTAGCTGTCTAAGAAACATCTTTCTTAAGTGTCTTTTCTATAAATATTTGCTCAAACATTAACATAATTTGCTTGCTAATGATGTGATAATGCTCATTATATTTTGCAACATCAAGGTAGTAAGGATAGATTACTGCATCAGAACCTTCAAATGTGGACATTTAATTCACTACAGCTTTCAACCTTGTACCGCTAACAGGTGCATGGGCCTACAAAAATATATATGTATTTATATGTACATATATATATATATATATATATATATATATATATATATATATATATATATATATATATATATATATATATATATATATATTGTGTGAGAGAGATGATATAGATATATTGCATATTTTACTAACTTAAACTCATGATTAGAATGAAAATATTCAACTCTACAAACTAATTTAAATGTAAAGCAATGTTTTATGTGTTTTAACAATATTTCACATATTTTAAGAATCCAACCCTTATATAGAGGTTGCTACATTTTCCTAGCATTTTTAATGCAATGCTCATGTAAGCGTTTTGAAATAACATGCTCACTAGTTGTGCAGTCAGTTGGCAATATGTAAATAGCAAAATTAGTGCTATATTCAAAACCTGTTTAATGCAAGGGTCTGTTTACTACATTTTCCTATCTTAAGGGAAAAACAAATTCATGTATTACATTGCTCTTCCATATCTTTGCTCCTGAAATGAGTAATACTTTATATGTTGTAGATTTAACTCAAAATTTATATTATAGTTTGCAGTTCACTGTATGTAACAAAATGCAAACTGTCTTGAAAAATATCATGTTACAAAGACATACCTAAATGAATAATTACTATATAATAAATCGCAGTCATGTAGCTTATAAATAGTAAGAATGTACTCAAGACTACTAACAAGTATTAAGTTATGGTATCCTAGTTTCTTAATCTAGTTTATAGACTGAATTTTGGCCTTCGACATATGTAAGCTGTATATATCTTTCAATAGTTTCTACTTAAATCTACATGCCCCTACGTTAGCCAGTTCAGAGTCTACTGGAGCAGTCTAGTCTATCCAGCCATCTTGTTACAGGAACCTCATGGAAAAAGATATCTCCTCTCACTCTAAATAGATCTTCCCATTCATCATCCATCTCATGAGCAACATGAATGTCTCTTACTGTAGCAGTCTGCATATCCAAGTACTTGCTCCACCTATAGTTGGGTCAGTCTCAAAGGTAGTTCCTTCAGTTTCCCAGTTGTTTAATCAAAGCTATCAAAAATCAATTTTCAGCTAGTCCAGTACACCTTTAAAGTGGCAGGAAAATAAATTATATTTTGCATTTTCGCATTTCTATGCTTAAACTCCATTATTTTCTTACCAAAATCTCAAACAATGTTTCAAAATCACTTTGTGATAATAATATTCAACAAATATACTGTAAGTCATCCAGCCACTAAAGGGAAGCAAAGGAAGGCAATGGAAGATAAGTATTTCATGGAGAATACCCCCCCCCCCAAGAGGCTGCAGTTTCTCAGGTACCTATTTGTTTTTATAACACATCAAATTGTATTCCTTTTCGTGTGCCAACAATTCTAACAGTCTCAGTCTAAGCATCATATATTGAACTTCTGAATCTAACAGTCTCAGGTGCTTAACACAAAGAATGTTTTGCAAACCCAGTCCACTCTGCCATCATGTATTTCAGATATTTCATCAATTTTCTCTTAATCCCTTTTCATCATGCAATATAGCATACAGTCATAGATTTTCTTTCTTGCCTTCCCCTCTGTTCCAGTAAAATATTATCCAACTGTTCAGTGTAGTTTACTGTCTCAGGTATCTTATCCCAGATGTTATGCTCTTACTGTTTAATGGCTGCCTGCTCGTCAAGCAAAAAATCCACTTCCTCCACTGACAGTTCAGATTCTGTAATTTGTTCATTGCGGTTTCCAATATATTTGTGACCTCTACATCATTCAAACATAGCATTTTTTGTTTTTGAGTCTGTTACACATTAGATGCAAAGATTCAAAACTGCTCCATTCTGGTTGCTGACTAACTCCTTTAAGATACTCCAAACCCACCACATATTTTGTTTCTTCAATAACCAGCCAGCAGAAGGCACCTTCGTTTTTCAGTACATTAAAAACCATGTCAGATAAGAGTTTTACTTCACCATTTAGCAGTTTTATCTTTTATATAAACAGTGACCTGAATAGGCAACTGGCTACACCAAAGACTTTGGCATTTACTCACAATATCAAAATCTTAAACACCGAATGTTTCTGCCAAAACAGGTGTTATATGCAGTTTTATTGCAATTGTGAGACAATGTTACTAAATTATTATTAATGATGACATTCATTACTGATAATACACATGAATATATATGATGCAATACATTTTGTGACACTTTATTTTGCTGGACCTGCATAACCTGGTCCTGTAACCATATATGTCTAGCAGTATAGACTGCAAAGATAACTTGTTAATTATTAGCACAGCATTAAAATTATCTCACAGTTGCAAGTCCCCTGCCTTATCCAATAAAGCACCTATTAGCACCCCCCCAAATTATTAATAGGTAGGAGGTCCTATTGGGACTCAATAAGGTCTAAAACACAGCCTTAGTGGGCCCTGACAATATCCCAGGATGGCTCCTAAATAGCTTGAAGCATGACCTATCAGGACCATTTGAGCCACTTTTCAACTATAGTCTAGAAACAGGCTTTATACCATGAGAATGGAAGACAGCAACAGTTATCCAGCTTCACAAGGGTGGACCATCAACCAACCCTGGAAACTGCCTACCTATTAGTCTGACTATTCTAATATGCAAAGTTATAGAACAAATTATTATGGAAGTAAATATTGTGGGAAGAAATATCCAGGGAATTGTTATGGCTAGGCTTGTATAGACCCTAGGGGCCGATAGCCTAGTACCAACCTATGAACCTATGAGCCTATGAACCAAGACATAGGCAACTTTTAGACACTGGACCTAACCAAGTTTGGCTTTAAACTGAGTGGACTTCATTGAGAAGGTTACTAAGGCAATGGATGAGGGGAAATGGTGCATACCACCTATCTGGACATGGCTAAGGCATTCGATAGAATATCACTTGGGGATATTTGGCAAACTCACTGAACTGGTATAAACCCTTACATAACTCATTGAATTGCCAGCTGGCTCTCAGACAGTGTCCAAGAAGTCAGCATTGGTGAGACTATGTCCACTAACAGACTGGTCACCAGCAGGGTACTGCAGGGTTGCATGCTGGGAGCACTCCTATTTGATATCTACTTCTTGGAGATAAAGGCTAATGTCAAGGGTGTTTATCTGACCACATTTTTAGATGACTAAAAATTGGGAGCTATCACAGATTTCATCCCATGATATCAACATCTTATAATAGGTTCTAACACAGAGAGGTGACTGGTGCCAGCATCAAGGAGTAAAACTCAATGCCAAGAAATGCATTATTATGCCTTTTGGGAAAACTGACACCAAGGCTAATTACTCCATTGATAAGTCACTCACTCCTAAGAGTTCACCCAGTTGACAGGGATCTGAGGACATATATAGGCAGTAATCTAGCCTTGACCAACATGTGGGCAAGGTAGTAAGAAAATCATTCTATGTCACCCAACTTATAAGTAAGGACATGGCATCTAGGTCATAGGAAGTCATAGTGCCATTTTATTCAGCCCTTATCAGACCCACCATTGAGTATAATGCTCCCTTTAGAATGTACCTGACTAAACGTATGCAAGAGTTGGAATACCCACAAAGGTTTCCTACCAGGAAAATCCAGGGTATAAACACATTATCCTATACAGATCACCTTAAAGCCCTGTTTCTATACTTAGTCTACTACAGGTTACTATTAGGTGAGCTATAACTGGTAAACAAGACATCCTTGGATCCAGCTTTGATGGACCTTTTTCACATCCAAAAAATAAACAGCATCAGAACCACTAGATCCAAGGATTTACATTTTGCCTGTGACATAAGTAAGACATGTTGGCAAGACAGATATATATCTTTAAGCAGTAGCATAATTAGAGCAGGGTGATAGAGGCTTTTAAAAGCCTATATTCCATTTGTGGTCAAAGCTGAGCTGTGTAGAGCTCTGTGTGTCATCTAAACTTTATCAACCTTAAAAAATAAACAATCCTGGTGGAAATGAACATCAATAGGTTGTAAAAAGAACATCATGGCCAAAAGTAGGAAGGGCTTTGTCTAGCAAGGTAATAACTCTATCATCAATCTAAACAAACAACTCAAGGGACTAATCAAGTCTACTAAAGCCAGATTTGAGGTAAAAATAACCTACCACACAAAGGACAACCACAATATGCCAGCAACCTCAAAAGAAACAACAGATCAGTGTGCTGAACTAACCGTTAATGGCACCACGTATACTGAGTTGGAGTACATAGCAATTCTACTAGCCAATGAATTTAGCTCCAATTTGATCTCCTCCCCCACCTTCACAGTCACCCATCAGGAAATACCCTCAACCATAACTCTTCTAACTATCAAGAGGAAACAGATCCTCAATGCACCCTCTATGGCCAGGAACACTTCATTAATGGGCCCCCATTAATATCCTATGATGCTTCCTAAACAGCATGAACCTTGACCTCTCATGCCCACTAGATTCCCTATTTAACAGTAGCCTACATACAGGCTTCATGCAAAGCAAATGGAGGATTGCAACTATTAAATCTCTGCACTAAGATGGGCCATTTATGGACCTGGACAGTTGCAGACCCATAAGTCTGACTTGTTTCTTATGAAAATCCATGGAAAGAATCATCATGGAAATCATAAACAATAACATTGAAAATCTACTGACATTGGATCCAAGCCAGTTTGGTTTTGTCAAGGGTAGGTCATGCCTACTCAGTCTGGTGGACTTCTTCAGGAAGGTCACTAAAGCTATGGATGAAGGAAAAATTCTGCACACTGCCTGCCTCAACCTGGTCAAGGCATTCAACACAATATATCACTTGGGAATTCTTGATAAACTCCCTAAATTATGCATAACTTCATATGCTACCAATGGGTAACTGAGTGGCTCAGAGATGGGATCTAAGAAGTTGTGAAAGGAGAGGCTACCTCCAGCAAGAGGCCATTCACTAGTGGAATCCCTCAGGGCACAGCACTGTGGCCTCTCCTTTTTGGCAGCTACTTCTCTGAAGTCATGGCTGATGTCAAGGGCCTCTGGGTGACCAAGTTTGCAGGCATCTGCAGACTAGACACAATCACTGACCTCCTCCCCAAAGACGCAAACACCCTTCAAGAAAGCTTGAGACAGACAAATAACTTGTGCCAGAGCTGTGGTCTAAAACTCAATGCAAAGATATGCATAAGGGTTTCCTTTGGAAAGATGAACATCCCTGGAAATGATCACATTGATAACACACCCCAACAGTACAGCCCGTGGTCAGGGATTTAGAAACACATGTAGACAGCAACTTGGCCTTTCACTGATAAGCATCTACAGTGGTGAGAAACTCATTCTACATTGCACAACTTAAAAAAAAGGGTATGGCATCTAGGTCCAAGGATGCTGTTGTGCCACTGTAGTTGGCCTTCATCTAACAAAACATTGAGTATAATGCACCCTTCGGTATGTATCTGACCTAGTATTTGCAACAACTGGATCATCCACAGTAGTTCCTCAAAAAAAAAAAAAAAAAAAAAAAAGAATGCAGGGCATAAACATCATGCCCTATATGTATCACCTGAACACCTTATACCTATACTTCCTATATGTATCACCTGAAAACCCTATACCTAGTAATGTCTTTCAGTTTTTCCCAGTTAGGGGTTGCCACAGTGGAACTCCGGCCTGCTAATGATTGGCAGTGGATTTTTACAGTGCCTAGTTGTCAGCCCGATGCCCAACCTTCAAAGAAGGCACACCCATTCACGCACACACCTACCTGCATGTCTTTAAATGTCACTCAGCTGCGGGGAGGACATGCAGACTCCACAGAGAAGGCGCTCCAGCCAAGAATCGAATGGGAGAACCTCTTGCTGTGAGGTGACAATGCTAACCGCTGCACCACCATGACCTGAAAACACTATACCTATACTTCCTATATGTATCACCTGAACACCCTATACCTATTAAACATGTCCTATATGTATCACCTGAAAACCCTATGCCTATAATTCCTATATGTATCACCTAAAATCCCTATACCTATACTTCTTATATGTATCACCTGAACACCCTATACCTATACATCCTATATGTATCACCTAAAAACCCTATACCTATACTTCCTATATGTATCACCTGAACACCCTATACCTATTAAACAACATGTCCTATATGTATCACCTGAAAACCCTATACCTATTAAATAACACGTGCTATATGTATTAGCTGAAAACCCTATACCTATTAAACATGTCCTATATGTATCACCTGAGCACCCTATACCTATACTTCCTATATGTATCACCTGAACACCCTATACCTATACTTCCTATATGTATCACCTGAACACCCTATACCTATATTTCCTATATGTATTACCTGAACACCCTATGCCTATACTCTGATTACTACAGACTGCTGAAAGGCAATCCGCGCCTAGCTTACGAAGCATGCTAGGACCCCATTCTGATGGACGTGTTGCACATCTGCAACACTAATTGGCAGACTACTTATTTGTAATGAGCAGGTTAGTATTACATTTATTAACATTACCTAATATGTAATTCAAGCCGTGCTGCAACTTTTTCACATTTTGAAAAAGTCACCTTTATCTGGCAATCTAGAAAGATGAATTTGTACACTGAATATTTGTTTTACATTAATTCTTTACAGTTGATGTGCACAAAGATATTTGCAAGCATATGTTTATGAAGATTCCATGCCTTTTGTATAACTTTCTCATAAAAACAATGTTTCTGCATACTGCCCTATTAATAAAGTCTTAAGGAGATATAGATTACAGTTTTAGCTTTACTGAGC
The DNA here is from genome assembly GCF_019279795.1 of Protopterus annectens. Lineage (NCBI taxonomy): Eukaryota > Metazoa > Chordata > Ceratodontiformes > Protopteridae > Protopterus > Protopterus annectens. The sequence goes on along the minus strand of NC_056737.1, from coordinate 1,314,168,845 downwards.
CAAAACAGTATTACTTTATTTTCTGCGGGATTTATTGCCCAGTTCCACATATGATGTCTTCTAAATGTTTTCTTTTCTTAAAAAGATAATATTTATTCTGTATCTAATAGATGCATACCAGCAAGGTATCTAGAGGGGAAAATTTTACAGACCTGAAAAACAGGACTTCAGTCAACCTGCCTAGGTATATGTAATAAGAAAGCAGAAAGAATATTGTGAAAATGAGTTCTCCCACAAAGAAAAAAGTATAACAGGGAAACGATATATTACATCAGTAGGTTTAATCAAGGTGTTACTAATTTTCTTAGGATTGCTAACAAACTGCCAGTCTAATATTGGGGTATGACTTCTGTTTAGTTTAGGTTTGATACACATTATTATTAATCTAGTGAAGCCCATTTGTAGTAACTAGCTAATGATTGTCTTTATCCTGAAGTTTCATAGATTCATAAGTTTGGTGAACAAGTTCAAGGTATTTTGGCCACTAAAAAGTTAGATAACCCAAGGTCCCATGCTGGAGATTCCAGGTGATCATCTTGTCATCCAGTTCTTCTTGAAAGTATGGATTGATTGGCTGAGTTTAAATAATAATGGTGTTTATTCCATAGACATGGAAGTCTTTCAGAGATGAAGTTGTCATCTTTCAAATAACAGATGATGTTAATTTTTATTTATTGTAAGTGTCTTCTTGTTTTCAGGCCATAGTGTGATATTCTACCATTAGTCCAACCGGATGGGGCCCTGTGTGGATTTTTCTCTATGGCAGCTGTAGTGGGCAGTAAGCAATTGGTGTAGTACCATTAATGTCTCACAACATTGGATTCAATGTTTGAAGGTTTGCAGGTTTTCAGACACTGCTTTATAATGTAGGCTGGTGCCTCAGGGGTGAATATGGGCATTTGAGTTATTTTATTCTGCATAGTTTCATGGCTTCATGCCTAACTTTAAATATGTGTGTCTTCAACTCACCATGTAAATTCAGAGTATTGAGAAACAAGCTCCAGCAACAAAAAGTTGACATTATCTGCAAGAATACAAAGTGGCCAAGTACCAGACAAGAGTACTAAACATGTTTTGAAGTAGATGGTGTATATTAGGGATTCACCAGAAGATGAAGGCAAGGGTTGCACTTTATGTAAGTAGTCCATAGGTTCATAGGTTCATAGGTTGGTACTAGGCTATCAGCCCTAGGGCATATACAAGCCTAGCCATAACAATTCCCTGGCTATTTCTTCCCACACTATTTACTTCCCTGGACCCCTGTTGTAATCTAAGATGGTGACTGCTGGGTAAATAACAGGTATGGAAAATGGATATGAACCCATTTTACCACATTCATGGGGTATATTAAGATTGTATGCTATCATGGTCAAAATCAGGATTCACCAGCCCATCTAGAAAATTCTCTTGCTGAATTAAATTTGGGAGGGGTGTGAGATAATTTCAAATCTTGCTTGAAGGAGATTTCAATTTTAGCCCAAACTCTGTAAACAATAAGACTGTAGCCCCCATCTCCCCACTGTAATTCCATTTTCTGTTAAGGAAAGTACTCTTTTAGGTGATGAGCAAATATAGACTGCAAAGCTTGTGGAAACTGTTGTAACTAGATGTAAAGACATAAACATTTATATCCCTTTCAAATACATCCTTCAATGAGTTAGATTTTTGGTTGATCTTCAAAGATATAGAGGCAGTTGAAGAGGCAAGCATCATCTTTACCCTGTCCCAGTGACATACCACAATGAAGCCACTGTTTCATTGCAGCTGGCATCTGAGTAGCTGCTGAGCTACACAAAGAAAATGGATCTTTTCATTTTGAAGAAAGCAGAGATAAAGGAAATATATGGAAAGGAAGTTTATCTGGCATCCCTTTTGAGTTGAAAAGTATATATAAATATACATACACACACACACACACACACACACACACACACACACACACACACACACACACACACACACACACACACATATATATATATATATATATATATATATATATATATGGGTCTACTTCATTTGCCCGAACTTCCAATTGCCCGACATCCATTTGCCCGAGACCAAATGACCTAAATTTCATTTGACCGACACTTCATTTGACAGACACTTCATCTGACCAACAAGTATAATTGGCAAGAAAATGGGATATGCCCCCTTCCCCACAGTAGTGCAACCCTGGAGTTAGAATATATAGTTAGGGGGTGTGTGGGTGGCACAGCCCCCCACAATGGGAGGTGTGGGGGGTGAACTTAATTTCACATTATATTGTTTAGTTTTGCTTTAATATTGCTTAGTAAAACAAAAGTAAGTGGTGGGCTTTGCCCCCCGCACCCCCCCATTGTGGGGGGCTGTGCCCCCCACACCCCCCCAACTATATATTCTAACTCCAGGGTCGCACTACAGTGGGGAAGGGGGCATATCCCATTTTCTTGCCAATAATACTTGTCAAATGAAGTGTTGGTCAAATGAAATTTCGGTCAAATGGGGTCAGGCAAATGGTTGTCGGGCAATTGGAAGTTTGTGCAAATGAAGTAGACCCATATAATTTTGCGGTTCTGAGTTTTCATGGTTTCAAACATTCATACTGACTTTCAATATTTTAGTATTTCGAGGATATAAAATGAATCCATGTATATATATATATATATATATATATATATATATATATATATATATATATATATATATATATATATATGTGTGTGTACTGTTCCCTATTATATGACTGAAGATGCATTCTTTCGAATGCGTCTTGATCAAACTTGAAAGCACGGAATGGCAAAATATGGAAATGGCATATAAGCGAATCCTTTCCCTGGGAAAGAAATTCCTTGGCCACCTTCGTTATTTTGCCATTTCCGTCACTGTAGTGTGATCTTGGAGTTGGAATATTTAAGTAGGGGGGGGTGGGGGTCAAAGGCCCCCAGTTTATATAATGTTTTAAAGTTTTTTTTTCTTTTTTGGAACAGCGATTTTTTTCCCTGAGGAAAAAAATTTCAGTATCTCGAGAGCATGAAGCCGAAAATTCAAAAACCTGATACCCCAGAAGCGAGAAATTTAAAATCGGGACTTCTACACTTAACATACCACAGACACAAACACAAACATACACCTCCCTTCACATGCACAAACACCTACCCTACATACAAGCAAGGGGACAAGCCCCCCTGCACCCCCCCATGAGGGGGGCTGCACCACCCACACCCCCCTATTTAAATATACTGTCTCTGAGGTCGCACTACACAAAAACATCACCACATAAGCTACATTCCCCTCGCACACACACATCACACTAACAAAACACACAAATACACACTAAAGCCTCTACCCAAAACCAGTAAAACACAAACACTTACCTACATCTCCAACCACCCACTCACACACCGCAGCACCAGAACTGCTAATTCAAAATCTCTGAACTTTGGGATTTTGAATTTTGCGCTCCTGAGGTTTTGGTATTCTGCACTTTCGCCCTTCTGGTCTCGGGCTACTGAAATTCGGAATTTCAGTAGTTCGAGATTCTGAAGGGAACCCAACTATATATATATATATATATGTATATATATATATATATATATATAGACACATATATATACATATATATATATATATATATATATATATATATATATATATATATATGTATACATATATATATATATATATATATATATATATATATGTACATATATATATATGTACATATATATATATATATATATATATATATATATATATATATATATACATATATATATGTGTGTGTGTATATATGTATAGAGAGAGAGAGAGAGAGAGAGAGACAGGTCTACTTTGTTTCTTTGAAAGCTCATTTCACTGAATTTCAATTCACTCTGACCAAATAACTGAAAGCTCAAATTACTGAAAACTAATTTCACCGAATCTCATTTCACTGAAGTGAAGTACTGGCATTGTGTACAGTACTGTAAGGCAAGTAAAAGGTATATGCCTTTTTCCCCACTGTAGTGTGATCCTGGAGTTTGTATAGTTAGGTGTTAGGGGGCACATAATAGTTTGGTTTATATTATATTTCACAGAAAGCTTCAAAACAATACATTTTAAACCATAGACATGCGTACTTACAACACCAATGACTAACTCTTTCCAGAAGAAAATATATACCAAAACTAAGTGGGGAGCTATGGCCCCCACACCCCCCAATGTGGGGGACTGTGCCTCTACACCCCCCACAACTATATATACTAACTCCAGGATTGCACTACAGTGGGGAAAAGGGCATATACCTTTTACTTGCCATACAGTACTCTACACAGTGACAGTACTTCACTTCAGTGAAATGAGATTCGGTGAAATGAGTTTTCAGTAATTTGAGCTTTCAGTGATTTGGTCACAGTGAATTCAAATTCAGCAAAATGAGCTATATATATATATATATATATATATATATATATATATATATATATATATATATATATATATATATATATATATATATATATATATATATATATATATATATATATAGTTCTACTTTGTCTGGTCGAAAACACATTTGGTCGAAATTCACTTGACTAACCACACTTGACTGAAAGCTCACTTCACTGAAAACTCGTTTGGTCAAAACTCTTTTCATCGAAAGTTATATATGGCCTTTTCTCCACAGTGGTGGGATCCTGGAGTTAGAATATAAAGTAAGGGGGTGTGTGGGGGGGGTACAGCCTCCTGACACCGGGAGTGTGGGAACCCCCCACCTATTTTAAATGCTTTAAATCATAGATATGTATATTGACAAATGCAATGAGCAACTCTTTCCACAATTCAATATAAACTCAAACTACCACCCAATGTGTGGTGGAAATATCTGGTGGAAACTGTACAGCAGCACTACTATCACATTATTATTTGTCGAGGAATGCACTATTCTTATGGAATATCCAGCTGAGCATATTAGCAAAGTTGAGGAAATTGTAAGGGGGTTTAATGAAACATCTGGGCAAGCCATAAACATGTCAAAGATGGTGGTCTTTACCATAATCCATCTGGCTTTGGAGGGAATGAAATCTGTTTTTTATAAGTTTAGCTTGCACAGCAATGCATTCCAGAATTTAGGTACTGTATATGGATGGAGCCTACCCAGGAAAAATGGTAAGCATAAATTTGAAAGATGTCTGGAACAAAGCCTTTTGCTGCATTTATTAGCTGGCAAAGCATGGATCAATCAGTGTTGGACAAGACGGCCGAAGTTAAAAAAGTTCATAAGTCTCCTGCTTCACCCTGATTGCAAGTATTTGTCCATATCACCAGAGAATAAATGTCAGGGCAAGATTTCACACCTCTTAGCACAGTTCATATAAACGTGCCACAGAGGAAGAGTCCTTACCCATATATAATGTTTACCAACAAGGAAACGGACCTGGGGATATGGATACCACAGTGAATGCATATTCTTCAGTGTTTAACCTGAGTCAACTATTTATGACTAATCATTTACCACCCCCTATATGGCCGAGCTCTGTCATAGGCAATAAGTTGGTTTGGAAGGTCCCTTCCAGTGCATTTGGGGTTATGGCATAACCTGGTGAATATGTGTTTCACCGTTAGCTGCTTGTGAGACAATTCCAAGACCAGAAGGGTGGAAGTCAATAATTCCTATGTAGGGATGCCCATCCCTCATGGTGGATGGAGTGCCTTGGTAGACTCATAGTGAGTGGACAGAGATATCACATGACTGTGGACAAAGCCCATATAGCAGAGGGGAATAGCATTGTTGTCTAACTCCAGTGTGTGTAGGTAAGTTCAGACTAAGGAACTGGGACAAGTGGGAATGTATGTGTTGGGATGACTGGAGTATGACAGTAATGTGAGTCTGTCCTTTCTTTCCATAGGAACATTGTTTGGAGAATTAATCATTGTTGCCCAACTTGAGGGAACATGAATCAAAGTATTACAAATATACAACCTTATGTGCAGATGTAGAGAGAGATGAAACTAGGGAAGGTGGAAAAAGGAATTTATGCATCTTGTTTCAGAGGAGAATACCCACATTACTTTGGTATTCAAGAGACAGGTAGCAGTATTACATAAATGGACATATACTTATGAGAAAACAATATTTTAGTGAACAAGAGTTTTTGGAAGCTGAATTTTTGTATCTAGAGTTTAAAGAGAAGGTGTTATGCTCGGACTACAGAGAAAAGACTGTATGTTATTACATGTTGTGCATTGTGTAAATTGTCCTATATTGATATTCTGATGTAAATATTGTTTTTAATTTACTTTAAGTAGAACTTAAGGTTTGAAGAAATTAACAGGGAGGTGAGTCCTTTATTCTATGCGAAGTTGCTGTTTTGTCTAATGAAGTGGCATATATACTGATGCATCAAATAAAGCTAATTAAAAAATAGATAATCCAAAATGCAAAAAGAGTCATCCTGAATAGGAAGGGCAAAGAGAGAAGTAGGAGATATTGGCAGCAAATTTTAGGCCCTAACTACTACCTGGATCTTTGAAAGTACTTCTTCATTGAAAAGGTTGTAGGAACATGGACTGAGAATCTACAGACATATTCAAGCGAATACATGACAGTTAGAGAAAGGGAAAGCGGGGGTGGAGAAGTGATAAAATGTTTAATGCACTTAGACTGCAAATTTGATAAGGCTTGTTGTCTCATTCATCCATTAAACACAGCTAATGTAATGTAATTACATTCTCAAGTGAGCAGACTTTAGCTGTATGTTTGCTAAGACATATATGATTAGTTGGATTTTGGAAATGCCTGCGTTGTCTTTCTCATGATAATGTCTGCAAATAATTATGGAAAAAATATTTTGGCGATAATGAGAGAAATCATAATCAGCTCTTAAATAGAAACTTTAGATAAAAAAACATACTTTAAACATATGTTGTATTAAAAAAAGCAATAACACGTTTCCTTAAGTACTTGTTCACTTTTAATCATAATTTATATTTGCTTTGATTATGTTTTTGAAGAAAATAACTCAGATTTTTATTTAATTTGCTTTTACAGATAGAATGCATATAAAATATTCGGATCTTAACTTTAAATCAACACTAAATGTAAAAAGTATAATGACCTACACTGATGTGATAAGCTGCATGTCACTGAAAGTTATAACCTCATTCCGGGAAGGCACATTAGATATTTATATATCGGCTGCAAAATGTCAGAGTAGTTGTTATCTGAAATGTTTACTTATGCTTTGATCATTTGTTGAAATCATGAATTGTTTAAATATGTGATAAGAAGCCTGCTGATTTTTCTCAATTTTTAACTCAGATTGAGACTTGGAGACTAAAAGACTAGAAAAGGTTTTGGAAAAGTAGGCTAACTTTTTGTGACTCAAAACTTTGACCGCAAATGCAAATTTTATGTCACGTGTATTCAAGTGCAACACGGTCATGTTCCTTTGGTGTGTTGCGGTAATGAAGACATACAGGTTTTTTCTAGAAGCTTCCCATTTGATTTTGTAAAACACAAATGCTCAGCTCAAATGCTGTGTTTTAAAAACAGTAGTCTTCACCAAATTCACTGTAGAATGGACATTTTGTGGAAAGAATCAAGTATTTGCACTTTCAGTGAGTACCCCTGGCTGAACTTGAAACTGGTCAGTATTGATCAGTACACTACCACGTCAAAAATGTAAATTAATGAATGCATTAATTAATGAATAAATAACTAAATAAATAAATAAATGAATAAATGGTTGCATTGCAGATGAATATGGTAAGTAGTAGCAGGAAGTGTGATACACCCCTCATACAGTATATGGTAAGTAGCAGGAGTATGTGTGATACACCCCCTATACAGTATATGGTAAGTAGCAGCAGGATGTGTGATACACCCCCCATACAGTATATGGTAAGCAGTAGCAGGAAGTGTGATACACCCCTCATACAGTAGTATGTGTGATACACCCCCTATACAGTATATGGTAAGTAGCAGCAGGATGTGTGATACACCCCCCATACAGTATATGGTAAGTAGTAGCAGGAAGTGTGATACACCCCTCATACAGTATATGGTAAGTAGCAGGAGGATGTGTGATACACCCCCCATACAGTATATGGTAAGTAGTAGCAGGATGTGTGATAACACCCCCCTCATACAGCATATGGTAAGTAGCAGCAAGATGTGTGATACACCCCCCTATACAGTATATGGTAAGTAGCAGCAGGATGTGTGATACACCCACCATACAGTATATGGTAAGTAGCAGCAGGATGTGTGATAACACCCCCCATACTGTATATGGTAAGTAGCAGCAGGATGTGTGATACACCACCATACAGTATATGGTAAGTAGTAGCTAGATGTGTGATACACCCCCTCATACAGTATATGGAAAGTACCAGCAGGATGTGTGATACACCCCTCATACAGTATATGGTAAGTAGCAGGAGTATGTGTGATACACCCCCTATACAGTATATGGTAAGTAGCAGCAGGATGTGTGATACACCCCCCATACAGTATATGGTAAGTAGTAGCAGGAAGTGTGATACACCCCTCATACAGTATATGGTAAGTAGCAGGAGTATGTGTGATACACCCCCTATACAGTATATGGTAAGTAGCAGCAGGATGTGTGATACACCCCCCATACAGTATATGGTAAGTAGTAGCAGGAAGTGTGATACACCCCTCATACAGTATATGGTAAGTAGCAGGAGGATGTGTGATACACCCCCCATACAGTATATGGTAAGTAGTAGCAGGATGTGTGATAACACCCCCCTCATACAGCATATGGTAAGTAGCAGCAAGATGTGTGATACACCCCCCCTATACAGTACATGGTAAGTAGCAGCAGGATGTGTGATACACCCACCATACAGTATATGGTAAGTAGCAGCAGGATGTGTGATAACACCCCCATACTGTATATGGTAAGTAGCAGCAGGATGTGTGATACACCACCATGCAGTATATGGTAAGTAGTAGCTAGATGTGTGATACACCCCCTCATACAGTATATGGAAAGTACCAGCAGGATGTGTGATACACCCCTCATACAGTATATGAAAAGTACCAGCAGGATGTGTGATACACCCCTCATACAGTATAAGGTAAGTAGCAGCAGGAAGTATGATACACCCCCCATACAGTATATGGTAAGTAGCAGCAGGAAGTGATGATACACCCCCCAATACAGTATATGGTAAGTAGTCTTTAATCCAGACAGCTTTCTAACTGAATTGCAGGCATGTGAATGGTCACCACTAACCCATCTAGAACTTGATGAATCCATTACTTACTTTAATACTAACTTTCTTCAAATCCTTGACTGCCATGTACCTTATCGCACTACTAGAATAAGAACAAAATCTGCCCCATGGCTCACAAAACAAACTATGCAGAAGATACTCCTTAGAAATAGAATCTGGGCTAAATGGAGAGCTACCAAATGCCCAGCAAACCACCTTCACTATAAACAGCTAAGAAATGCCACCAAGAAGGATATTCTTAGAGATAAAAAGGATTTCTACCTTCAACTACAACAAACCAGCCAACAAACTCCAGAAAAAAATTGGTATGGAATAAACACACTTCTTCAGCCTGGCCACACCACTACTCCAGACCCAACTGGTTTCAACCATAATAACTCCAACCAGATCCCTGATGCCTTTAATAACTACTTTACTGAAGCCATTCTAACACTGGCTAATTCTTTACCACCTTTCACTACTTCCCAAACTAATGCCTGCAATACTTCATTGACTACCTTTCAGATACAACCTGTATCTACATCCCTCATCTGTAAGCTACTTCAAAAACTGAAACATTGCATCCCTTCTGCTGTCTGTCTCCCATCTGAATTCCTACAAATAGCCGCAAAAGCCATAGCCTATCCCATCTCTATCCTCATTAACAGAACTATCTCAGGAGGCAAAATCCCTGCTCTCTGGAAGATATCCCAGATCATCCCTCTACACAAAGGTAGCCCTTCTACTGAGCTTTCAAACTATCGCCCTATTGCTTTACTCTCCCCTTTAGCTAAGATCATGGAAAAGTGTGTTCACAAACAATTACTTAACCACTTACTACAAAATAACCTGCTTGCAAACTGCCAACACGGCATTAGACCATTCCATAGCACACCGGCTGCCCTCTTATCCTTTACTGACTCTATATATAAAAATCGTAACAATAAGTCTTTTTCCTCTGCACTATTTATTGACCCATCGAAAGCCTATGATATGGTTAACCATAACTTACTACTAGACAAACTAAAGGCCCATTCTCTCATCCCTCAAGATATACAATGGTTTAGGTCTTATCTGGAAAATAGACAGCAAGCAGTACTTTGGCAGAACAAGTTGTCTTCTCTACTACCAGTTAATATTGAACTGCCCCAGGGCTCTGTCCTAGGTCCCCTACTCTTTTCTTTATTTATTAACAATCTACACATGAACATACCTCAAGCCACCTGCATTCAATACACTGACGACTCCACCTTAATCTGTACAGCTAAGAATATAGCCACTCTCCACTCCCTTACCCAAACTGTTTTTCAAAATGTTGAAAACTGGTTTATGCAACACTGCCTCCTCCTAAATCCCCAAAAACTAAACTACTGCTTTTTACCCCTACTCACAAATCACCTACTCCTTTCTTCTCTATAACCTCTAACAATGGTACCAACATTACCCCAGATACTACAACCCGCCTACTAGGTGTAACAATTGATAATCATCTCAGCTATGATGAACACATCAACTCCACCATAAAGTCTGTTAACAAAAAACTTGGCACCCTCTATAGAATCAAACCCTTCCTTACCCCTTCTGCAAGAAAAACTATTTCTACCCTTTTCTATGCCTGTGTTATATATACTAACCTTTCCAAAAACAACCTCTCTAAACTTTCCACCTGTTATAATAGCATAGCTAGATTCATCACAAGCTCCCCTTTAAAACTCACCACTGACTTAACCTCAAACAACTAGGATGGCTAGAACTGAAAAACCATATACTCTGTCAACAATTACTTACTACTCAAAAGATCCTATACCACCCTAACAACACCCCTATCCTCACCAATCTAATTACACCCTATATAAATCTATCCACACTCTGCTCTGCTAATAAGCTTCTAGTTTCCTCAAATAAAGCTAATAACGGGATTCACTCTTCTCAAACACTGCAGGAAAAATCTGGAACCAGCTTCCTTCAGAATTATCTACCCTTGCGTCTACTTCTCTTTTTAAAAAACATCTTAAAGAACATCTAAAAACTCATTGGCTTTGTCCATGCACTAACCAAGACTGATATCCTTCTTCACTTTTTCACTTACCTCCTTCCCTACTCCTTTAACCTAAGTCTCCAAAACTAGTTACTACTCTTTCTTTGAATTATGAGAAAAACACTTGTGTTCTCTTCCCTACCTGAGACTTGCTCATACCTTCTACTGTGTTTTCTATAATTATTTAGTAGAATTTCTACTAAATCTGCTATAGTTTAAAAATGTATTATTATTACACCTTTTAGACTAATACTAGTCTGTACTGTAATCCTGTATGTTTCTATACATTGTTAACTGTTATAGTTCAAAAATGTATTATTATTATTACTCCTTTTAGACTAATACTAGACTGTACTGTAATCCTTTATGTTTCTATACATTGTTAACTTTGTCACTGGTCATGCTTGGAGCTTTTCTCCCCGGGTCTCTACTGAAAATGGACATATATCCAGCTAGACTAGCCCGGTTAACAAATGTAAAATAAATAAATAAATAAAATAAATAGCAGTAGGATGTGTGATAACACCCCCCATACAGTATATGGTAAGTAGCAGCAGGATGTGTGATACACCTCCTCATACAGTATATGGTAAGTAGCAGCAGGATGTGTGATACACCCCCCCCCATACAGTATATGGTAAGTAGTAGCAGGATGTGTGATACATCCCCCCATACAGTATATGGTAAGTAGCAGCAGGATCTATGATACACCCCATAAGGTATATGGTAAGTAGTAGCAGGATGTGTGATAAACCCCCTCATACAGTATATGGTAAGTAGCAGCAGGATGTGTGATACACTCCCCCATACAGTATATGGTAAGTAGCAGCAGGAAGTGTGATATACCCCCCATACAGTATATGGTAAGTAGCAGCAGGATGTGTGATACACCCCTCATACAGCATATCGTAAGTAGCAGTAAGAAGTGTGATACATACCCCATACAGTATATGGAAAGTAGTAGCAGGATGTGTGATACACCCCCCATACAGTATAGGGTAAGTAGCAGCAGGATGTATGATACACCCCCCTATACAGTATATGGTAAGTAGCAGCAGGATGTGTGATACACCCCCCATACAGTATATGTTAAGGAGCAGCAGGATGTGTCATACACCCCCCCATACATTATATGGTAAGTAGCAGCAGGATGTGTGATACACCCCTCATACAGTATATGGTAAGTAGTAGCAGGATGTGTGATAAACCCCCCATACAGTATATGTTAAGTAGCAGCAGGATGTGTGATACACCCCCCATACAGTATATGGTAAGTAGCAGCAGGATGTGTGATACACCCCTCATACAGTATATGGTAAGTAGTAGCAGGATGTGTGATACACCCCCATACAGTATATGGTAAGTAGCAGCAGGATGTGTGATACACCCCCCATACAGTATATGGTAAGTAGTAGTTAGATGTGTGATACACCCCCCATATAGTATAAGGTAAGTAGTAGCAGGATGTGTGATACACCCCCCATACAGTATATGGTAATTAGCAGCAGGATGTGTGATACACCCCCCCCCCACATACAGTATATGGTAAGTAGCAGCAGGAAGTGTGATACACCCCTCATACAGTATATGGTAAGTAGTAGCAGGATGTGTGATACACCCCCCCCATACAGTATATAGTAAGTAGCAGCAGGATGTGTGATACACCCCTCATACAGTATATGTTAAGTAGCAGCAGGATGTGTGATACACCCCCCATACAGTATATACTAAGTAGCAGCAGGATGTGTGATACACCCCTCATACAGTATATGGTAAGTAGTAGCAGGATATGTGATACACCCCCCATACAGTATATGGTAAATAGCAGCAGGATGTGTGATACACCCCCTCATACAGTATATGGTAAGTAGTAGCAGGATGTGTGATACCCCCCTATACAGTATATGGTAAGTAGAAGCAGGATGTGTGATAACACCCCCTCATACAGCATATGGTAAGTAGCAGCAGGATGTGTGATACACCCCCCATGCAGCATATGGTAAGTAGCAGCAGGATGTGTGATAACACCCCATCATACAGCATATGGTAAGTAGCAGCAGGATGTGTGATACACCCCCCCATACAGTATATGGTAAGTAGTAGCAGGATGTGTGATACACCCACCATACAGTATATGGTAAGTAGCAGTAGGAAGTGTGATACACCCCTCATACAGTATATGGTAATTAGCAGCAGTATGTGTGATACATCCCCACCCAAACATTTATGGTAAATACCAGCAGGATGTATGATACACCCCCGCCCCATACAGTATATGGTAAGTAGCAGCAGGATGTGTGATACACCCCGCATACAGTATATGGTAAGTAGCAGCAGGATGTGTGATACACCCCCTCATGCAGTATATGGTAAGTAGTAGCAGGATGTGTGATACACCCCCCATACAGTATATGAAAAGTAGTAGCAGGATGTGTGATACACCCCCTCATACAGTATATGGCAAGTAGTAGCAGGGTGTGTGATACATCCCCCCATACAGTATATGGTAAGTAGCAGCAGGATCTATGATACACACCCATATAGTATATGGTAAGTTGTAGCAGGATTTGTGATAAACCCCCTCATACAGTATATGGTAATTAGTAGCAGGATGTGTGATACACCCCCCCCCATACAGTATATGGTAAGTAGCAGCAGGAGGTGTGATATACCCACCATACAGTATATGGTAAGTAGCAGCAGGATGTGTGATACACTCCCTCATACAGTATATGGTAAGTAGCAGCAGGAAGTGTGATACCCCCCCCCCCATACAGTATATGGTAAGTAGCAGCAAGATGTGTGATACACCCCTCATACAGCATATCGTAAGTAGCAGTAAGAAGTGTGATACATACCCCATACAGTATATGGAAAGTAGTAGCAGGATGTGTGATACACCCCCCATACAGTATAGGGTAAGTAGCAGCAGGATGTATGATACACCCCCCTATACAGTATATGGTAAGTAGCAGCAGGATGTGTGATACACCCCCCATACAGTATATGTTAAGGAGCAGCAGGATGTGTGATACACCCCCCATACATTATATGGTAAGTAGCAGCAGGATGTGTGATACACCCCTCATACAGTATATGGTAAGTAGTAGCAGGATGTGTGATAAACCCCCCATACAGTATATGTTAAGTAGCAGCAGGATGTGTGATACACCCCCCATACAGTATATGGTAAGTAGCAGCAGGATGTGTGATACACCCCATATACAGTATATGGTAAGTAGTAGAAGGATGTGTGATACACCCCCATACAGTATTTGGTAAGTAGCAGCAGGATGTGTGATACACCCCCCATACAGTATATGGTAAGTAGTAGTTAGATGTGTGATACACCCCCCATATAGTATAAGGTAAGTAGTAACAGGATGTGTGATACACCCCCCATACAGTATATGGTAATTAGCAGCAGGATGTGTGATACACCCCCCCCCACATACAGTATATACTAAGTAGCAGCAGGAAGTGTGATACACCTCTCATACAGTATATGGTAAGTAGTAGCAGGATGTGTGATACACCCCCCCATACAGTATATAGTAAGTAGCAGCAGGATGTGTGATACACCCCTCATACAGCATATCGTAAGTAGCAGCAGGAAGTGTGATACATCCCCCATACAGTATATGGAAAGTAGTAGCAGGATGTGTGATACACCCCCCCCATACAGTATAGGGTAAGTAGCAGCAGGATGTATGATACACCCCCCTATACAGTATATGGTAAGTATCAGCAGGATGTGTGATACACCCCCATACAGTATATGTTAAGTAGCAGCAGGATGTGTGATACACCCCCCATACAGTATATGCTAAGTAGCAGCAGGATGTGTGATACACCCCTCATACAGTATATGGTAAGTAGTAGCAGGATGTGTGATACACCCCCATACAGTATATGGTAAGTAGCAGCAGGATGTGTGATACACCCCCTCATACAGTATATGGTAAGTAGTAGCAGGATGTGTGATACCCCCCATACAGTATATGGTAAGTAGAAGCAGGATGTGTGATAACACCCCCTCATACAGCATATGGTAAGTAGCAGCAGGATGTGTGATACACCCCCCATGCAGCATATGGTAAGTAGCAGCAGGATGTGTGATAACATCCCATCATACAGCATATGGTAAGTAGCAGCAGGATGTGTGATACACCCCCCCATACAGCATATGGTAAGTAGCAGCAGGATGTGTGATACACCCCTCATACAGTATATGGTAATTAGCAGCAGGATGTGTGATACATCCCCACCCAAACATATATGGTAAATACCAGCAGGATGTATGATACACCCCCGCCCCATACAGTATATGGTAAGTAGCAGCAGGATGTGTGATACACCCCCCATACAGTATATGGTAGGTAGCAGCAGGATGTGTGATACACCCCCTCATGCTGTATATGGTAAGTAGTAGCAGGATGTGTGATACACCCCCCATACAGTATATGAAAAGTAGTAGCAGGATGTGTGATACACGCCCCCCCCCCCCCATACAGTGTATGTCTGCTCACAATATTCTGGCTGCAGTTTTGTGTAAAGAACATTATGTGTTCTCTAATGGCCCCTATTATTTTTGTAAGACACCTTTCAGCCATGGCAGAAAAAGAGATGTATGCAAAATTATAAAGTTGTTTGAAATGTAAGAGCTATAACTATTTAATATCCAGACATACACACAGCAGGATAGAAGGTCTGTCATTTAACTATTTATCCCAAACATAATTATTTCTCTCCTTGATATAGCGGTTTGTGAGGTAGTAAACCATGTTTACCAATGCACTTGCCTATACAATATTCTAGCTTTCACAGTATGGATTATAGTATCCGGAATGATTCTAGTTAAGCAACTTTTGAAAGGTAAGTTTAATCACAGTCCACTGTTAGGCATGTGATAGTTAATGTAGATGGCAGAAGTCTGTATTTTTATGAAAGAACTTCATGGTGATGACTTATTTAATTGTAAGGTTGCCGAAATATGTTACAAGGCTGGCTTCAGGAAAGTGTGACATAAGAATGTTAGGCATGAGTCATTGCTCTCGGGAGTTTATCCTGCTGTTTAATGAGTGACCTGCTAAACACAGACTGCAATATATATATATATATATATATATATATATATAGTTTAAGGAATTCATGACTCCCCTATTTTGGCAGCAATTAGATCACCTGCAAAGTCAAAGAAGCAGCCATTTCATAAGGTCGCATATTTGTTTCCTTTTTTTCTTCATATTCAAAGCTTCAGATCTACACATTACATAATTTAAGTTTTTCCTTTTACAAACAGATGCACACACATACACACAAAAACACATAAACAGCAAACACACACATACACATGCACACGCACTCACATGCACACACACATAGACACACACACGCATAACCACAGATATATATATATATATATATATATATATATATATATATATATATATATATATATATATACACATGCACACGCGTGCGCACACACACACACACACACACACGCACACATATAAACACACACACATGCACATACATACAAACTCATACACACATACACACACACACACACACACACACACACACACACACACACACACACACACACACACACACACACATGCACACACACACGCACACAAACATACGCACACGCACACACACACATTTATTTATTTCTGTTTTACATTTTTATTTGCAGATCTAAATAGTTTCTCAATCTAAGCATTGTACAAAACTTAACAATAAAAAATACTGTAATGAAACACTCAGCTAATAAAAATAATCTCTATAGGACAAGTAATTAAAATAAATTATGAAAACAAAAAATGCATCTTATGTAACATTGAAGAAACCTCTCTTAAAAAGCTGGAATTTCTTACAACTCCTAAAAGAAGCTTCATTGCTGCATGCCTGAATCAGGGAAGGTGATCACTTTATCTAGCAGATCTAGAAGACTCTGTCTCTGATACCCTCTCTGTGGGAGGAATAAAGATGCCTTGTTGAAGTTTCAAGTAGTTGTTTCAGTTAAGCAGGTTGATGGCTGCATGATGCACAAACAAGAACATTAATCCATCTACCTACTTAACTGAATAAACATCTTGAAACTTCAACAAGCCATTGTTATTCCTCACATAGGGAGGGTGTCAGAGAGACAGTGTCCTAGATCTGCATCTGGACTGTACTCAAGTTCATGGACAGAAAGTAACTAAAAAGAAATCTGAGCACATTCCGGCTATAAGGACAGACTTAAAGGTGTTGATGATATGAACATCACCTTGCTCCATATCAAATAATGAATAAAAACAAATCCCTCTGTGTCACTAATACAGTCCTGTCTTGGTTTGGGAATAGAAGTTCTTTTTTTAACGTTTTTAGATGTTTTTTTACTCTTTTTTTTTTTTTTTTTTGACAAGGAGAAATAGTAGATAGGTATGAAATATAGTATGTTATTTACATCTAAACAGGTTTCCATAATGAATGCAAGATGAACCATACAGGACAAATCCAAGGCAGTACTGTTTTGTTCTAAACTGATCTTGCACTTTCAGTGGACTCTAAGTCTCAGAGGAGAGCACATTCTACTGAATGGTTGGAGATGGATGTGCAATACCACTGGGACAACCACATAACAAGGAGGATCCCAGTCATATGGCACACTGGTGCTGCAACTGATAATCTTAATCTAGATTTGTTCCAAAAAGATCAGTCTACATAATAAAATAGCACCTACTGCCTGATGGCTTTTCTCAGCTTTTTGCCTCCTACAAGTTAAGGGTATGGAGGGGGTCAACCATGCTAGAACATAAACAGTTGACAACAAGGTGAAACTTCATGGACAGAACAGCTCAGCCATGCTAAGCATCAACTACCAGAACCCCAAAATGCTGAAGACCAACTACCAGAACCCCAAAATGCTGATGGCTGAAGTACCAAAGAATCAGGCAAAATAACAATCTTCAATGAATATAAGATAAATGACTAGCTCTAGACAATTAGAAATAATTGCCACATTTGACAGCATCTAAATACCTAACAATAAAACTAAGAAAAAATAATATAAAATGACTAAGCAGAGTTAAGATGTGATTCATAAATATGTGCTAGTATTTCAAAAAAAATGACAGTTTACAAAATCAGTAATTCAGATAAAATGTATAATCCAACTAGGTAATAATATGCTCAGACCCCAAAACATAATGAGATGTGGATTTAGAATGCAATTCTCAAAAAAGAAGAAAATAGAATTTATTTATTTTATTAAATTATTGACATTTGTTTAACCGGGTTGGTCTAGCTGGGTCAAAGGCCCGTTTTCAATGGAGACCTGAGGAGAAAAGCTCCAGTAACATACAGTAAAGTTAACAGTAGATAAAAAATAAAAATATTCAGAGGAAAAAAGTAAAAGCAATATATAGTTTGCAAGTTTACAAAGATACTTAACTACAAGTAATAAAAGATCATTAAAGGTATGTAATTACAGCAAGCATTCAGTTATATAGATTGGGTAGCTAGTAAACCAGAAATAGCTTACTAATTGCAAAGGTTGTGAAAGCAAAAAACACAACTAGGTAGGTGGGTTAAGTTTAATTTAGGCAGAGACAGGTTTTGTGATTTAATAGATGAAGTCTGGGCTCCTTTTTGAAGTGTGAAGGGTGTATAATGGAGGGTATGTTTAAGGGAAGTTTGTTCCAGGCTAGGGCTATAGAGCATTCATAAAGAAGTTTGCCTACATTTTTCTTTGGTTGATTGACAGTGAAAAGTTGCTGGTTAGAGGTTCAGAGGGTTCCTGAAGGGGAATAAGTGGTGACAAGTGATGAGAGAGTTGGACAGGAAGATGGTCTGTAGAGCACAGAGTGTACAACTTGAAATTGTGATTGTAGCAGTAGTTGTGGGAGTTCTAACCAATATAGAGAGTTAAGGGCATGGCAGTGATGAGAGTTATGTGGAGAGTTTGTTATGAATCTAGCGATTTTGTGATAGGTTTGCTCAAGTTTGTTCAATGTTGTGGATTGAATATTGGTTAGAACTGGGGCTGCATAGAGAAGAGTGGAGAGGAGGAAAGCTTGTGCCAGGGTGAGTCTTGCATTAGAAGTTAGACATTTTCTGTCATGATACAGCATGCCTAGTTTTTGGTGTGTTTTTTATACATTGGAGTAGATGTAGGTTGAATTTAAGTTCGTCATCAATAATAATGCCTAGGAGTTTTGTGTGGGGTTTGGATCTAATAACTATGTTAGAGGATGAAATGTAAAAAGTAGATTTATGGTGGGAGAGAGATCGGGGAAGGAAAAGCAACAGTTTGGTCTTTTTGGGATTAAGAATCAGAAGATTATCAGACAACCACTTTTCGGTGGCTAGGAAGGAGTGTTGGGAAAGGGTCTGGAGTTCAGAGATATTGCTGGAGATGGAGATGACTAATGAATCGTCTGCGTATTGGATAAGGGAACATTTTGTACAAAATGTAAACAGTTCATTTGTGAAGATGTTAAAGAGTAGAGGGCCCAAAATGGAGCCTTGTGGAACTCCAGTTGTGACTGAGATATAGAGAGAGAGCAGGAAGATTGCCACCTAACAGATTGCTGCCTACTAGAGAGGTAGCTGGAGAACCAGTCAAGAGAGGTAGTGGATAGGTTGAGCTTAGCAAGTTTTGTAAGCAGAATGGAGTGAGAGACAGTGTTGAAAGCTTTGGAAAGGTCGAGGAAGATACAGGATACGAGTTGTTTATTTTCTAGAGCTTCAGCTATGGAGTGTGTGAAAGAGAGGAGCGCTGTTGATGTACTGTGGTGAGGCTGGAAACCATGTTGTGAGGGAGTGAGAAGGTTATGCTGGAGGAGATAGTTTTGAACTGTGAGTGGATACATTTCTCTAGTATTTTAGAGAGGGGGGATAGAATAGCAATGGGATGATAGTTAGAAGGGTCAGTTGAGTTGCCTCTTTTATGGAGGGGGATTGTGAAGAAAGATTTCCAGATGGTAGGGACTGTAGCTTCTTGGACAGATCTATTAATAAGAATAGATATGGGGTAGGCTATGGATTCATCAGCAAGTTTGAGGAATGAAGGAGGGAGGTTGTCAGAAGAGGAAGAGCATGGTTTAAGTTTTAGCAGAAGTGACTTGATGTATGAAGTAGAAATAGGTTGAAAAGAGAAGAGGTTTTGTTTATGAGTGTTGGGCAGGGTTGGTGAAGTAGCTATGTTGGAGTTGCAGGAGGTGAGGTTTTGGATTGTGTCTATAAGGTGTTTGATTAGGAGAGTAGCTGTTTCCAGTGGAGATTTACCTGGGTATGGTGAGGGATTAGCAGGGCAGCCAGGGGATAGGATCTTGTTAAGGTTAGACCAAAATTTACAGGGATTGGATTTGTTAAGGAGTTGAGCAGTTATAATAGGATTTGTTGTCTTTATTGACTAGTTTTTTTACTAAATTGCTTAGTTCTCTATATTTATTAAGTAGGAGGAGTTCTTTAGTTGTATGCCACTTTCCAGGTGCTATCTCTTTAATGTATAAGTGATCGAGTATCCTTAGAGAGCCAGGGAGCATAGTTTGCTTTGATTGTAATTTTTCTGGCAGGAGCAAGGGAGTTCAGAGTGTTGAGAAAGATGCTGTAGAACTTGTTGACTGTGTCATTGAGAGGGATGTGTCTAAGGATGGACCAATCAAAACTAGACAGTATGAAGTTAAATAATGTGTTTTTAAAGTTGGAGAGCATACAACAATCTCTGAAGAGGTGATGTTTGTGTGAGTGAGTTGGGTGCCATAGAATGGAGGTGGGGAGATGATCACTTAAGCAGTTTGGCTGGGTAGTGGGGCTATGATAAAGGTGAGAGGAGTTGGTAAAAATCTAGTCGATGGTGGAGCAGGAAGAAAAGATTGTGTGGAAGTGGGTGGGGATGTTATAAACTGATGGAAACCATATTAGGTTGATGCTGAGTTGGGGGGAGTCAGTTTGTAATTTGGACCGATCTATGTTAATGTCTCCTAGGATGAGAGTTTCATAGCCGATGTTGTAGCTAAACCAATATAGAATATTTCTAGGGTGGGTATATTATTACCAGGGGGGATATAGATGTAAGCAATTGCAAACTTCTTGTGTGAGTGTAGATGGCAGTTTAGAATGATAAGTTCAGCTGGGTTGAAGTTGGGAATGGGGATGGAGATAGGTGTGAGGTTTAAGCCATCTGGATAAAGGATAGCTACACCTCTCCTTTTTTTGGGAATCTGTTTGCGCGGTAGATATTGTAACCAGGTGGAAGTATTTCTTTGTTACAGATATGTGGTTTTAACCAAGTTTCAGATAGGGACAGAATGTTAGGAGTGGTGTGAGATAACCAAGTGTGAAATTCCATGATTTTGTTAGTTAGGCTTTGAAAGTTTAAAGAGTAAATTGATAGGTGTTTCTGTGCATATATAGTTTGGCTATAAGGATGAGCATGGTTGGCAGTGTAAGTAGAAGGAGATATAGGAAAAGAATTGAGTGGTGAGTGAATGTGGGCAGAGGAGATGGGACCAGGGTTAGGGCAGATGTCACTTGAGCAGAGCAAATGTTTTGCAAGTACTGTGAATGTTGTATAAGGTAGTAGGTGAAGGTAGAATTTTGGTTTATACTTGTAAGAATAAGTATGGTTTTGAAATATGAATAGTTTGTGATAGCAGGTTAAAGATATGTTGAAGAGAGATGGGGAGATACAGAAGGAGTGAGTATTAGAAGGAGTTTTATAGGAACACGAGGTGGGGGAACATATAAGTTGGTGGGGAAGGTTGGAATGATAGGAGGTTAGAGTACAGAGAATGATGAGAAGTGTAGTAGTAAAGAGAAGAAATTGCATGTTAGAATGTGAGTATTGAAGTTTGTAAAGTGTTAGTAGTTGCACAATGTGTTGAGCTGGCTATGATATCTGGTGTAAGAAGATGTACTATGTTTCAGGTTGGCTAGGTTTGGAGGTGATGTAAGGTAGGCTAGGCAGATGAGGGGTTTGGATTAAGTTGCTGGAAGAAGTTGTTTCTTATTGGGTGAACAGATAAGGAAAGCAAGGGATGGGGTAATATAAAGGTAATTGATGTGGGGGTGGGTGGTAATGGGGGTAAGGTAGGGGAGCGAAGTGAGCCTGAGCATAGCGAGGGCAAACGGAGTGGGACTACATCCACTGAGGAGAAATCCCAAGAAAAACAATCAGACAGATAGGCAAAAACAGGCAGGTAAGTTCAGCAACTATAAGAGCAGAGAGAGGAGGGAGGAGGAAGAGTTCTAGGAGGAGTAGCTTAGAAGGCTGTGAGGTTAGAAATGTGAACTATTGAAACAAAAATGCAGTTCACAGGAGGAGAGATTAGAGAAAATAGGTAAGGAGGTATAGCAGGCAAGAGCTGATAAACAGTAACCCAGTTAGGGGACCTACAGGAGAGTATGAGGGCAGGTCAGAGTGGAGAGAACAGGGAACAGTCCAGAGATGTGTAAGAGACTAGCCAGCATAGGGGAACCAGTACAGGTGGCAACTACAGTTTTTAACTGGTAAGGCAGGACATACTTAAATATGCTCTGTATGTGAAGGAGGCTCCAGCTGTGCTTTTTTGGACTGCAGGAGGTTCCAGGCAGGGTCAGTCAGCTGGCATACAGATGGCAGCTGTTAAGTTTAACTTAAATATGCTCTGTAGGTGAAGGAGGCTCCAGCTGTGCTTGTTTGGGAGAATATGAAAAGGTATACCAGTGCAGACATAATTATAATCATGTTTAACCATGACTATTAATTAAAAGAGATCTGAGTATGGTAAAAAAGTTGCAATGTCGAAAAAATCATGCCTGGGTACAGTGGCAACCATCGATGACTGCTGTTGTGTTCTGAAATATTTTTTGTTGGAAAGCAGGTGTACCACTAACAAACAGTGTGAGAAACTAAGTCAAAAAAGAAAATTATTTAGCTGGTTAAACACAAGCAGCTCATGTTAAACCTTGGAGTACAGCCAATCATGTATCATTTTACAACATGTCTACTGGAAAGATAATAAATGTTCATTCCTTAATAGACATTACCTGAGCTCATTCTAAAATGTAGTTAGTAGTACATGAAACTTCAATAACTAAAATCAGAAAGTAGTCAGACATCAGGAAAGTGGCTTTAGTTGTTTCATTATCTTAAATTTCCAAGTCAACAGTCAGATGAAAATTCAGACAGGTGACTACAATATAAGGCAAGGTTGGTATTCAGACCATTGATATTCAAATATAGACAGAAGACATTCTGCAAAACCCTTGACAGTACATACAACAGAATTCAGCATTGTTGTGGCAAAGAAATTCCAATAATTCCATGCTGTATTTAATATCTGAAGAGGGAGAAATGTGAAAAAAGATAGCAGAGCGTGGTTATGTTTACGTTTATATTGAAGGTCCCACAAATAAATTAGTATGACAAATGATGCAGCATAAAAAATGGCTTCTTAGTTAGACTAAAGAAGTGTCAGTGGTATAATAGGTTGCAAACTCTCCTTTGGTGCAGAAGGCTTGGGGTTCTATTCACACATCACTTAGATCGATTGATTACACTGCAGTGTAACAGATGTGGGGGGCTGCATGCCTGAGTGTACAAATCTTCAGGATAAGACATTAAACTAATCCCCCATCTGCTTGAGTTGGTGGTAACTCAGGTAGATGCCACAGCACCTATCAAAAAGAGTAGAGATTGTTTTATTATATAAGCACTTTTCCATCTTTCATATATTATTTATATATTCATTATATTTACACTTTATATCATACTTATATCATAATAAAGCACTTTCCATGTTTATTTTCCTAAATACATGTAAAACCCATTTTACCCCACCCTTTCCATTGTAACCATTTATTTACATCACATTTTACTTCCACATTATATTTTCTTTTGTTATATCTTCTTTTCCATAAACAAATGGTAATGAATACAATTTTATGCCATTTTTCAATTTCTTTCTAACTATGCCCATATTAGTGCTTTTAAATGCTTTCCAGTCATAAACATATTTGAATAATCACCAAAATCGTTTTTTGTTCTATAATTTTGTATTTCTTGCTACTTTTTACTGGCAGTTAGTCATAAATGTCACTGAAAATCACTTTCTTCAAAAACAGATCAAAATCTTTCCTGTCTTTTCTTTATTGCTTTTTTGTAATTACCCTCCATTTCCCTCTTTTTTTTTACTTACCAGCCTCCCCACCCATCCACATACCTTTATATTTTTCAAATAAATATTTCCTAGTATTGTCCTTTTTTCAGATACATTTTAAACACCCAAAATAAATGGATTTACACTAAGAAAACAACTAGATTCATTAAATTCAAATTCCCCTTTTCTTTTATATAATAAACTGTCCCTCTTTTGACTGTATTAAACCAGGTTCCCACAAAACACCAAAAACGATACCCAGTAATTCAGTTTCCATAAAGCCTGGAAACGTGCAGATCACCTAAATATGCTAGCATTCCTAAAATATGTTTGTTTAACATATATTGATTTTCCTTAGGGTCAAGTGAAACATCCTCCACTCATCTGTTACTTTGTATTTTTTAGAATGTCTCTCATTTGTTTTATTACCACTTGGTCCCTTCCAAACGTAATCCCTAGAACACCAGTTTCAGGTCTGGTAAAATAAATTCTTGCTGTTCAAATGACACCCCAAACTCCTTACTGTTTGACTTATTTAAGTGTAGTCCTACTGTACCTAAAATGTTTTCTGTTCTATAAATTCTTTCTTTCATCTAATGTTTGTTCTTAGCTACAAAGACCAAATCATCTGCATAGGTTGAGATTAATGATAATTTTATTCTTCCTTAATTTCCTATCTAGAATCTTCTGATAACTGCATTGATTACCGTCACAAACTGTGACATGTTCAATGGATAACCTTGCTTTATCCCCTTCCCTCTCTCTTAGCTTTTTTCCTCCACATCCATTCATTATCACAGATAACACAAGCGCTTTCGCAAATTGTTCTCATTATCCTTCTTGTTTTTCTACTATCTTGTATTCCTTTACAACATTCAAAATGTTTCCATTATCAGTACCATCAGATGTGTTAGCTACATCATGTACTGTTACCTTTCCTTCTATTTCTTCTCTATCTATACACTCAACCACCTCTTTAACTATTATAAGCATTTAATTTACCTTTAACCCCATACAATAAGCACTTTATTTACCTTTAACCCCATACAATAAGCACTTCATTTACCTTTAACCCCATACAATATGCACTTCATTTACCTTTAACCCCATACAATAAGCACTTCATTTACCTTTAACCCCATACAATAAGCACTTCATTTACCTTTAACCCCATACAATATGCACTTCATTTACCTTTAACCCCATACAATATGCACTTCATTTACCTTTAACCCCATACAATAAGCACTTCATTTACCTTTAACCCCATACAATAAGCACTTCATTTATCTTTAACCCCATACAATAAGCACTTCATTTACCTTTAACCCCCTACAATAAGCACTTCATTTACCTTTAACCCCATACACCTTTTCATCCAATTTTTCTGTCATTACACCCATCATTCTTTCCTGAATGACCTTCATTAATATTTTATAGTCAGTATTTCCCAGCACAATTAGTCCCCATTTTTTATGTCTTCCCTTAACCCTTTTCCTTATAAAATTATAATCCCCTTACAGATTTCTTTGTTTTATACATTCCTCCATCCATTCATTTACTGTTGCCAGAAAAACATCATTTTCCTCATCTGACATTTCTTTATAAACCTATTCCCTAATCTATCTGGAACTGGTACAGATTCTTTTTTGTCTTCCTGTATAGCATTCACTGTTTCTCCTTGATTCTTTATTTCCATTTCTTTCACTTCTGCCTTTTTCATCTTCTTTTTATTTCCATACACCACCTGCCACATTTATGCACACATATTCTGTACATACTTTTCAACTATATCCATAATTTACTCTTATTTAAAATCATCCTTCATTACATTTGACCCCCACAAAAGGAAATTGTTTCAATGTTCACTGAAGACAATTTTGGCAAACTATTTTAGGTTTCTTTGCATTCTCAAAACAGCATTTGATGGATCTAAAAGGTTGGCTTCTCTAATCACGTCTCTAATTATTTTTTTACTTTCATCCATCTATCCATCCTGTCATCTGTAAATAAAATATAACCAATCTCTGTTTTAAATAATCCCCTTATAAGTATATTCTGTCCCTTTACCTATTTTTAATCTACCATTGTTTACAACTTATCTCAGCACTTTTACATCTTGTGCTGTTTTCCTTTTCACCTTTCTTAAATTACAATTAAAGTCTCCCAACCCCATAACAAACATACTATCACATAATTTTGACTTTTCTCAACATTTTTTTCATTCAGTTATATTTGTGTATGCATACACCACTACTCTTCTAAACACCTTGTGGCCCTGTCATACATCACACACTAATACTCTCTCTGTTACTGCCACCATTATACCTAGTATTTTAATCTCTTCATTTTTAGTAATACTGCAGTACCTAAACACGTCTCACTCACTGTAGTCCATACCACTTTTCTTTTACACATCATCTCAGATTCTACCCTTTTCCCTTTATCTGTACATCTTATGTCAAGTAAACAAACTACCTCTGTGTCGATTTTTTCACACCCTTCAAGCACCAGCACTCTTCTAACATCACTTTTATGCTATTTACATTCAGTGAGGCTATATTCATATTAACCTTTTCTTATTTTGGCATTTTTTTTTCAGTTAATTGTTCGCCCTTTAAGATTTTTTACCTCACTCTTTGTATCTCCCTCTTCTTCTTCTGTTTCTAAACCCCAAACCTGTTTTCTATCTTTCTATGTGTTTTTTTCCATATACTACTTTGTGTATTTCATCTACTACAATTTTTTTATATTTTTATCTTGTACTTCCTCAGCCTCACCCCACACACACCCACCCCATCCTTTCATCATTCACTTCCACCCTTTCCTAGGTAAAAATGTGTTATTCCTCCTCTTTTTCATTACTTTGCCTGTCATCATTAATTTGTGGCCAGTCAAACTAAAAATGCTCCCCACTTCCACATTTCCTACAATATGGTTTACAGTTTTTTCTAGAATGTCCTTGCTTCCCATACTACTTGTGATGCCCGTGCACTGCCCAGCAATCAAGGAGCCTCAATCCTCACCACTAACACCAGTGAGGGGCATCCATATAGGGAAAGGATAATAAATAAACAAACAGTAAAGTACAATTTCCCTTAAGAGCACACAGAGATCACAGTAAGTCTGGGGCTGGTCTCTCCCTTTCTCTCCAGGTCCCAAATAAGACTCCCTACTGGCACAGCTATAGGGTTCAGATCTCAACCTCTCTGTCCAACCAGTGCTTTGTGTCCCTGCCCACGTAGCTCACATACATGCACACACACACACACACACACACACACACACACACACACACACACACACACACACACACACACACTTTGAGATAAGAGTTATATACAACCACACAGACATTCCTGGGGAAGGCTGGCACAGGTTCTCCAGATGTGCCCCTTTTCTGCCCAGTCTGTATGGTAGAAATCACTGTAATATTTATCAGCTACTCAAAGGCCCTTAAACAGGTGTCCAATTATTACTGTGCAATATTATTATCCAAAGTGTGACCTAACAGTCAGGACTTATTTGGAGTGACTTGGTACAGTATCACTATATACATGCAATGTACTCTTAGAGCTTAAATTAACTCTACATAAAACAGCCACAGTTGAAAGGTTTAAAAACATTTAATAATAAATAATAAAAACACAAGACAATTCTTCTCACGAGATAGTGCTAGTCAAGAGTTCAGAGATCACAGAGAAATACTTAAAATAATACAGTAGAAAAGTTTTGACATCACAGAAAAACACGGTCTAATCTTTCTAATTCATAGCTATTTGTAAGAGAAAACACAGTTCCAAATAACTTACATATAGAGCAAAGCAGTGCTGGTGATGTTGGACGTTCTCAAGACAAAATGCTCTGAGCTCTCTAATTCTCTCTCTTGAAATTGATAACACAGAGCTACTTCACTTGACATCATTCTTCACACTTCTCTGGTGTTCCCAAGCAAACAGAAACTACATTTACATTCTTTACACCTGGTCTGAAGCCAGAGCAATAAAGAACATTTATACATGCAAATTCTAGCCATTGACTCTGGTCTTAAAACAATAGGCAGGATGCCTCCCTCTAGACATATCAGCTCTGAATTTTAACATCAAAGAGAGTCATGAAATGCTTAACTTAGCTTTCTTACAGCAGAGTTCACTGTTGTTACATTTTTGCAGTTCAATAGCCAATGCAGTCTTCACATTTAACAAGCCTGTGGCTTACATTAATATTTACAAATGACAGAATTATCTACAAAATTCTATCTGGCTAGGCTGGCAACCTCCACCTATCTTCACACCCCCCCCCCCGAAGAACTTAAACTAGTTTTAGAAAGTGAGCCTTGAGAAATGTTGCTTGAGCTTGTGTCTGACAGGAATGAGAACCATTACCTGCTGCCCCATAGCATACTCTCTAACTCAAGCATTCCTGTCATACCACACCTTTTTCTGTTGTTGGGCTTCTGCCAGGTTGTACTGGGCCAAGCCCATGAGTTCCCTGATCCTTGTTCTGAAGTTTAGGACATATCCCAAAACAGACTCCTTGTGAGATTCACACTCACCTTCCCACTCATCTTAAATTAAATCTAGAGGTCCCCTCACCCTATGCCCATACAGCAATTCATAGGGTAAAAAACCTGTGAATTCATGGGGAACCTCTCTGTAAGCAAACAACAGATGGGGCAAATATTTGCCCCCCTCCCTCTTTAACTGGTCTGCAAATGCCCGTAGCATGGACTTGATCATAGAGTTTAACCTCTTAACAAGACCATTAGTCTGGGGATGGTAGGGGGTGGACTTCAGGTGCTTCACCCCACAGGACTTCCACAGACAAGTCAGCAAGACTAACATGAAATTGGTACCTCTGTCAGCCAGTAGTTCTTTTGGAAAACCTACCCTGCTGAAAATCTCTAAGAAAGCATTTACCAACTTTTCTGCCTCAATGGAGGACAGAGCCACTGCCTCAGAGTATCGTGTTGCTTAATCCACTACCATTAGGATATGCTTTTTCCCTGTGGAATGTAGGGTACTCAGAGGCCTCAGAATATCCATAACTACCCTCTGAAATTGCTTTTTAGTCACAGGCAAAGGCATCAAAGGAGCTTTCACATTGTCTTCTGCCTGTCTACCTTTTGGTACTGCTCACAGGTCCTGCAGTACCCTGTTACATCTCTGGAAATTCTGGGCCAATAGAAGTCCTGCATAATACGTCTCTTGGTAAGTTTTATGCCCATATGATCTAAAAAGGGAATATCATGGGCTATGGCTGGAAGCACCAGATGGTATGCTCTAGGCACTACCAACTGCTCTACTCTCTTGCCTTCTAGCCCTCCCTCAGGTCCACTTTCTATACAGTAACCCTTTTCCCAGTATACATATTTCTCCCTTCCCTTGAGAATCAGGTGCCTCCTTAACTACCTGCCTCAGGCCTTGCAGTGTAGGGTCTGAGAGCCGAGCCTGTCTCAACTCTCTCTTTGTAACCCTTCCCAGCTCCCCTTCCACAGGAAGTCTGGCATCCTCTGACAGTGGTGGCTCACTGTCAGCCTGGGTACTACTACTCACCTCTACCTTTGCAGTCACTTTGTCCAAGGGAACATCAGTACCCACAAGCAGCTGTGCCTCACATTTAGTCTCACTGCTACAGAGTAGCTCCCTCCCTAAAGTAACCACCTCACCAGTCCTGGCTGCAAGTGTGCAGTCTGTCTGGGTCTCTCCCAGCCTACCAGACCCACATGCTTGTCTCCTAGCCTGACTGCATGTAACTGCATAAGCACATGGTACTGCCTTCATCCAAATCCTTCTCTATCAGGACATTTGCAGGATGGTAGTTCGGTATCCTTGTTGTCTCAAGACAACCTACTATTGACATTTTGTATTTCCTGCTTACTGGTTCTCTCACCTTTTGTTCCCCACCTTGCCTCTGTGGACATTTGTATGCCACATGGCCCCACTGGTTACATTAAAAACCTTAACCCTAGGTCCTGGATGTGTACCTGGACTAGTGGGCTCCCCTGCTACTGACAGATTATGTTGGGGCAATCTGTGCTGTCCACCATGGGTTCCTTTAGACCCATGAGCAGTACTTGGAGCCTCTTTCCTGTGCAGGGATGCCCTGCTTGCTAGGTATATGTCTCCCTTCTTTCCCAACTTATCTGACGTAGCACATTGTCTATCAGCTAACCAGATCCTCATGTCCTCAGGCAAAGTGCTAAAGGCTTGTTCCTTCACCAAAAGCTCTGCCAGCCCTTCAAAAGTGGTGACCTGAAATCCACTCACCCACCTATGAAAATAAGTGCTCAGTTCAGCAACATATTCACACACACTTTCATCTGCCTTGTGTCTATGCTCACAAAAGATTTTCCTATATGTTTCAGGTGTTATCTTAAAACATTCTAATAAGTTATTTTTAACAGCAGTATAATCAAAATATTTATAATCTGCAAGTTTAGACAATACAGTTTCAACTTTACCATGTAGTAAGGGGGTCAGGAACCGTACCCAGAGCCTTTGGTCAACATCATACTGTTTTCATACCCTCTCAAACATATGAATGGGACTATCACAATTATCCCCTTGTTTAAATTGTGGAAGAAATTTACTGACCTTTTGTGCTTCTGGGGTCCAGTTACTCCCTTGCCCATTATATCCATGACTCTGGTGAAGAGTCAGCATCTCCTTCCTATGCTGCCTCTGTCTCTCTCCTTTTCCTCAGCTTCCAGGCATAACTGTTTCTCATTCTACTCAGCCTGCAGACATCTCAGTCTCTCAGCTGCTTGTATTTCCAAATGCCTGGCCTCCAACTCAAGTCTCGTTAGCTCCAGATGGATTTTTAAGTCCTCTGCAGAAAGTTTGAGCTGTTCATTCTCCGTGGGTGGTTCTTCTCCACTGCTAGTCTGATCGTCATCCTGGTTGCTGTTTTCTGATGCAGCTGTGACCAAAGCTGCAATCATGTCTGCCTTAATCAGGTTTCCATGCACCAGTCCCCTAGACTGGCATATCTTAGCCAGATGGGTCCTTGTCAGCTTTCTGTACTCTTCTGCTGACATGCTGACTGCTCTCCCTGACTAACTAAGCTAACAAAAGGAATAAAACAATTGTGATCTGAGCACAGAGTATTCACTGCATGGCTGATTTAGAGTACAAAACACCTTCAGTAATCACTGTACACAAGCTACAGGAATTCACTCTACCCACTCCACTACAAGCCGATTAATATTTGCCAACCAATTAATATGTGGTGTGGATATGCCACCACTGCCAAACAATTAATATGTGATGCCCATGCACTGGCCCAGCAATCAAGGAGCCTCAATCCTCACCATTAACACCAGTGAGGGGTGTCCATATAGGGAAAGGATAATAAATACAGACACAGTAAAGTACAATTTCCCTTAAGAGTACACAGAGATCACAGTCAGTCTGGGGCTGGTCTCTCCCTTTCTCTCCAGGTCCCTAATAAGACTCCCCACTGGCAGAGCTATAGGGTCCACATCTCAGCCTAGTGGCAAGCTAAAAACTCCAGCACCATCTCTGTCCAGCTAGTGCTTTGTGTCCCTGCCCAAGTAGCTGACACACACACACACACACACACACACACACACACACACACACACACACACACACACACACACACACTTTGACATAAGAGTTATATACAACCACACAGACACTCCTGGGGATGGCTGTCACAGGTTTTCTAGCTGTGCCCCTTTAATGCCCAGTCTATATGGCAGAAATCGCTGCCACCACCCAACTAATATTTATCAGCTACTCAAAGGCCCTTAAAAGGGTGTCCAATTATTACTGTGCAATATTATTATCCAAAAGGTAAATGTAGCCTAACAGTCAAGACTTATTTGGAGTGACCTGGTATAGCATCACTATTTACATGCAATGTACTCTTAGAGCTTAAATTAACTCTACATAAAACAGCCACAGTTGAAAGGTTTAAAAATATTTAATAATAATGAAAACACAAGACAATACCTCTTACTACACAGTGCTAGTCAAGAGTTCAGAGATCACAGAGAAATACTTAAATAATACAGTAGAAAAGTTATGACATCACAGAAAAACACTTAATCTAATCCTTCTAATTCATAGCTATTTCTAAGAGAAAATAGAGTTCTAAATAACTTACATATAGAGAAAAGCAGTGCTTGTGATGGATGTTCTCAAGACAAAATGCTCTGAGCTCTCTGATTCTCTCTCTTTAAATTGATAACACAGGGTTGCTTCACATGACATAATTCTTCACACTTCTCTGGTGTTCCCAGGCTAACAGAAACTACATTTACATTCTTTACACCTGGTCAGAAACCAGAGCAATAAAGGACATTTATACATGCAAATTCTAGCCATTAACTCTGGTCTTAAAACAATAGGCAGGATGCCTCCCTCTAAACATATCGGCACTGAATTTTAACATCAAAGACAGTCATGAAATGCTTGACTTAGTTTTTTTAGAGCAGAGTGCACTGTTGTTACATTTTTGCAGTTCAATATCCAATGCAGTATTTTCACATTTAAGAGAACAAGCCCGTGGCTTACATTAATATTTATAAATGACAGAATTATATGCAAAATTCTATTTGGCTAGGCTGGCAGCCTTCACCTATCTTCACACTATCCATTCCGTCTTTTTTGTAGAATCCTGTATTAAATGTGGTTCTTACCCAGAGGGAAAAAAACAAGCTTTTGGTTACCCCCCAGTTCTTAACACTCCTTTTTTCTCATTTATTAATATTACATTAGGCACATGATGTAACATGTTAATTTCTCTTTATAGTTACATAAACTTACCACCCTCAGTCCAAACATTCTGTCACCCACAACTTTTTTAATATCATGCACCTCCTGACATAAGCTTAGAAAAAATAATTCTGTTCATTCTCAGTTGATCTAATTTGAACAGCTGTTGTCTTTTTAACTGTACATTTACATTTTGATAAATAGTCTTTCCAAAGAGATATGTTACTTTTCCTTTCACATTCATTAACATTTTTTCTGCTAATGTGTATGTCTCAACAGTTATTTCACAGAAAGGTACAGTTACTATGCCTTGTCACCCTAATGTCAGACAAACTGAATTCTAAGAGTATAACAACATTGTCTAAAACACAGTACCTATTTGTTCTCACTTGCACAACAGGATTTTCATCCAGCTCTCAACAGCTCCAGTCTATCTCTTCTGCACCTGCACATCCTTTTCTTTCTATAGTCTTTCACTGGAACTTGCTACTGTTGCTACATAGGTCTTTACTCTGGAAACACTGTTGTCAGTCTCTGTCTCTCTCTCTCTCTCTGTTTATTGCTCTCTGCTCCATCTTCCTGAAGCACAACATGCAACATGCCATTAAATTCAGTTACTCCACTGTCCAGATATGCCCTGTCTGTATCTACATCATCATTCACAGCATCCTTCAGTCTTTATGTTATTGACTCACTACCAAATATTTTGTTCATGGCTACACTCCACTGCATGTCTTCTGATTCTTCTGGTTGTGCTTCTTCCATAATTTTTGCAAAACAGAGTCATCTGGACTCCCTAATGCCATGATATTCTCCTCAAAAGCGTTTTTATTCTTCTGAATTATAGTTTCTTTTTTCTCTTTCTCCACCTCATCTCCACTCCAGCCTCCATCTTAGATTCAGTGATCACTGATAACAGCCCTTTGGTGCCACCTAGTGATCACATCACAAAAAGTAGGGGGACTTTGCTTATCACTATTTCCATGTCCTTTAACCATCATCTCTCAAAATCCATAAATAATTTGAAAATCACAACATTCTCGTAACATATTAAAAGTCCGATTTCCATTTTTACCCCCACTCTTTCAACCATAACCAATTTTTAATAGTGTCAGTCAATATATTCCCATTCTAAACTTGATTATACAGAAGTAATCTGCATCTCATTTTCCATGTATTCCCTATAAAGCTTATAATTATTTTGTCAACTTTATCTACATCCTCCCTGCTTAAGTTTTGATAATTTTTGATAATAAAATTCCCTTTAAATTCATTTCTTTAAATAATTCTAAGTTGCATTCCTTATACCATAGCATCTTTACAGCTTTAACATTTTTAAATTCTAAAAAAATGTACCATTGTTTCTTCAACATTATAATACTAATTCATGTTTATGTTTCATATTTGCATTAAAGGGTATGTTTAAATCATAAATCTCCATAAAAAGTCTTGAGTCTCATGAAACTTTTTAAACCTTTATTTTCCTTCTTTAATGTCTTCTGTAATATTCTTATTTTTATCTTTCAAAACTTTAATTTAATAATATATGTCTATTATTTTATATTTTTTCAATTACATCCCACTTCCCACGTTTTAATAAAATGAAAATATATTTTTCCTCACTAACAAAATTTGTTTACAACTTCTTTTAAAAATATTTTCACATTTTGCCCATAAACTTTTACTATTACAATTTTTTTATCTTGAAATTTCTTCATAATCTAATAGAAATTTAAGGATGTTAAATATGCAATGAGATTTTAGTCCAAACCCCCCTCTTCATCTTTAAAATAGAACACACATCTTTTAACTGGATTCAAACTAGATCCCAAAATAAATGAAAAAAATGAATTCCAGCAATACTTTCTCTAAATTAAATGAAACAACAAATACACCTCCCACATAACCAATTTGCCCTAATATATATGTATGAATAAAAAAAACTTTATTCATAAAACTTAAAACAATTCCATGCATTTATAATATTTTTAATCTCATATAAACACTTCATCCACATGTATTTACATGTCGCATCTTCCGAAAGTTATACCTAACAAAGTAATTTCTGTTTTAGAAAAATAAGTTCTTGCATTTTAATGGTATATCTGAAACCTTTCAGTTCTTCTTGTTTATATTCAAATTTACTTTCTTAAGCATGTCTATGTTCCACATTGCCTCTTTAATGCAACCTCCATCCTTTGCTATAATCACATCAGCTGTACAAACTAAATATATTGGAATTTCAATATTTTTCTCAAAACACAAACTGCCTTCTTTAAGTAATCTCTGAATTATTTACTATAGCATTCATTATTAATGTAAATAAAATACTACTAAAAGAACACCCTTTTTAACCCCTCTTTTAACATATATTTCCTGACTACACCATCTATTAACCAAGACCTTATTCCATGATCCAAAATGACTTAGCCATCCTACAGAAATGTTTATCTGAAATAAATAGCTGGCATCAAAATCATTGTCTGAAATTAAATGCATTAATCCATCCTTTGGGAAGCCCTCTACCTCAAGGAACCACCACATTGATAAAACAGCCCTAAGACTTAACCCAATTGTTCAGAATTTGGGAATTTATGTGGATAGGGACCTAACGTTCGACCAAAATGCCTTTATTGTCATAAGAAAGTCATTCTATACTGCATAGCTTATAAACAAAGGGATTGTGTCTAGATATAGGGATATCACTGTCCCCCTTTACTTAGCCATCATTAGACCAATCATTGAATAGAATGTCCCCTTTGGTATGTATCTGTCTAATCACATGCAACAACTGGAACACCCTCAGAGATACCTTACTAAAAGGATACAAGGCCTAAATGATATGTCCGATATGGACTGACTCAAAGCCCTGTCACTATACTTAGTATCCTACGAACTGCTAAGAGGTGATCAGTTTATGGCATATAAGACATCCTCCAAAACATTACTGGTGGATTTTCTGCACATCAACAAGTCAAATGACATTAGAAATACACAGTCTAGGGATCTAAACCTCTTCTGTATTATCAGCAGAACAGTTCGGCAGGACAAGTATATTTCACAGAGGATACCACTGCTATAGAACAGACTTCATATCTATATAAAGCAAAGCACATCCCTGTCCATTTTTAAACACAACTTACATCTATGAATGGAAAAAATTTACTCCAGTACCATTCCCTGCTCTTCTAATGGACAAATGCAGCTCCTAAATGCTTTATCTCATGCATGGGTCCCCTCAAATCATCTATGATATGTTCCTAGTCATTCTCATTAGGTGTGATATATAATTACTGACCCTGAGACGGGTAAGGCCAGTCTCTAACCAAATGGAGTAGGTTATTTTAAGCAGAAAAAGGGAAACTGGATAGGCTTAAAATGACCCACTAGGGCAGTTAACTGAGTACTTACATATGAACCTATAAACCTAAGATTTATTGTATATAGATTTAATTAAATGTATCGTTATTATGAAACCATATATTCTTTTAACATTTCTAACATTTTCTTATGAGTAACACAAAAACATTTTCTTATGACAATATATCATATGCTTTTCTATAGCACATACATTTATTTTAGCATTACTTCTAGCCTTCAATATCTCTCGCATTACTTTTTTAACTAACATTAATAACTCTTTACTATTTCTTTCAGTAACTCCATATATACCTTAAACTACAATTTTCTTTTAATTATCTTATTCATCCTAATTTGTATAATTCTCATTAAATTTTATAATCAGCTTTATTTAAGATTATAGGTCTCAAATTTTGTAACATTTTTTTCATCTTTCTTATATATCAATCTGAGTATTCCTTCACACATGCACTTATTTTGAATACCATTATCTAACCAAAAGTTAAATATTTTTAACAAAATATTTCTTTTATTTTCTTTCATTTTTATATTAAAAATATAGTTATTGCAGCTGGACATAGCAAACTATCTTTTTTAATTCCTTTCAATATTTTATCTAATTCATCCATTTCAGGTGTGTGTGGGGTTAGGGTTAAGCTTAGGATTAGCATGCATTACTGAGGTGAGTAGGGGGAGGTGGCAATCATACCATTGATAATTTGAGGGGACTCATGCATGGGATAAAACATTTAGTGGCTGCTGGTCTCCATTAGTAGTACAGGGAGCAATATTTGGAGTCATTTTCTGTTTCCTATCCATAAATCCAGGTTGCACTTAAATACAGACATGGATGTGCTTTGTTGTATATGGATGTGGACTTTAGTTAAATAATTTTAGTTTTCAATAAGGGATGGAGAGATTATTCCAGAGCAGTGGTATCCCCACCAAGATATACCTGCCCCTCCAAACCATTCTGTTGATGTTACAGAAGAGGTTTGGATCCATAGACCAAGTATTTATGATGTCATTTTATTTGCTGCCATGCAAGAAACCCATCAGTACTGAGTCAGAGGTCATCTTGTATACCAGACACAGTTCACCTGTTAGCAGTCTTTAGGATACCAAGTATAGTGACAGGGTTTTGAGTTGTCCCATGTAGGACATATTATTTTGGCCTTGTATTATTTTAGTAATGGTTCTCTTTGGGTGTTCCAATTGTTGCATATGTCTGGGCAGATACATGCCAAAGGTTTCATTATACAAAATGGTGGGCCTAATGAGGGCTGAGTAAAAGGAGATAATGACATCTCTAGAGCTAGACACAGTTCCTTTGTTTATAAGCTGTGCAATATAGAAGGATTTTATTATGACAAAGGACACAGGATTGTCGATTGCCAAAAGTTAGATCACTGTCAACATAAGTTCCCAAATCCTGAACAACTGGGTCATCTCATAGGGGAGAATTGTCAATGTGGTAATTCCCTGGGGTAGATGACTTCCCAAAGGATACAATAATGTGTTTTTGACATTTATTTTCACCCCATCCATGATTTTGACACCAGTTATTTGTTTAGGATGAGCCTTCCTACAGGATGGCTAAGACAGTTGGGAATTCAGTGATTATTCCTAGCCTGCAGTCATCTACAAACTTAGTCAGCCAGAGCACTTTGGTATTGTATTTTACTTCAGAGAAGGAGATGCCAAACAGGAGAGATCCCAGCACATAATCCTGTGTATGGAGATTCCCTGTGTCATTACTGATTAGTTCCATGATAAGTCTTTCAATGACTTTACATAGGACACTATAGACCTTTGGGTCTATAGTTACCTGCATCTGTGTAAGTTACTCCCTTATTCAGGGGAATGACTGTAGCCAAACTAAATAAAAATATTTAAATAATTTATTATCAAAAAATGAAAACTATTTGATTAACTAATGATTAAATAATTTGTTTTACTTAAAACATATTTGAATAATTTATTTATTATTTATTAATTTGTTTATTTATTTAAATAAAGTTACATTTTTACAGGGGTAGAGCAATGGTCACAAGTGACCAGTTTGAGTCTCAGCGTGGGAATACAACGAAAGTCATAACTGCATTCAGCAGGAGTACAACAAAAAGGATACATCTGTGAAAATTCATTATCAGCAACAACACTTTAAATAGTATATGTAATTACTACTATACATTACTTACTATGATTCAAAACAAATCTCATATAGAAAGGGAGATGTCTGTGAGATAATTACAAGTCTGTGTTGCAGGATAATTGATTAGAATGAATGAGGTTAGCGTTTGTAAGTATTAAGAAGGAGAAGTTATGTGAAATAAAAGATTATGTGGGTAAGATGTTTAGATTGGTGCAACAGAACATGCTAAATAATGGACAGTAGGAGGATTACTAGTCAAGTGTAGCTGAAGTTAAGTGATTTGATTGGATGAGAGGCAGTAACATTTGGCTAATGAATGGAGGTGCATCTGAGTTTTGGAGAAGATAAAGTGTCTTATTTATTAAGGAATACTTTACAGAGTTTTGAACCTGGTGTAGAAAAGTAGCGATCTACACAATGGAGTCTAGTTTTGGGTGATTTCAATGTGGGGCAAAGTAATCTTTTCTAAGGCTGTAAGAGAGAAATTGTCTAATTATAATTGAGTTGCTGAGGAAAAGAAAGTCTAGATGGCTAGGAGTTTGAATAGTTGAGGTCAACCCTTTGTTGAACAGGGAACTATTTTGCTTTTTTCAAAGTTTTACAATGGTGTTCATTTTAGAAGACTGATTGATAAATCTAAAATTTTATTGGTTATTGTTTGAATGTGTGTGGATTTTTTTTATTTGAGGCTGGGGCTATGAGGTCAGGACATGTTCAAGTTGGTAAAGTACAGTGCCTTTGCCAATGCCTGTTCTAGAGATTTAATTAAAAAAGGAAAGATTTTATTGGCAGAAAA
Source organism: Protopterus annectens (assembly GCF_019279795.1). Lineage (NCBI taxonomy): Eukaryota > Metazoa > Chordata > Ceratodontiformes > Protopteridae > Protopterus > Protopterus annectens. The sequence continues at coordinate 1,314,129,406 of NC_056737.1, read as the reverse complement.
TAACCTTTTTTCATTGTTCATAGGTTCATAGGTAGGTACTAGGCTATTGGCCCTAGGGCCTATATAAGCCTAGCTAAAAAAGGCACCCTGGCTTTCGCCACCCAAGAACATTATTTTCCTGTACCCCTGTCAAGCAGAGTCACAGAGGTGATCCCCGGGGTGAATTTCCTATTTCCCATCCAATCATCAAGATTTTTCTTAAAGAATGCTAATGAGGAGCTCTGTTTGACATAGATAGGTAGTCTGTTCCAGAGCATGGGAAGTCTCTGGGACAGGAATCTATCCCTCCAGCATGTTCTGTTTATTGTGGTGACAAGGTTAGGTCCCTACAGCATGTAGTTTGGAGGGATTGGGATTTCTTTAAGTGAAGCATGTCCAACAGCTCTGGGTTTGACATAGCTTTGTATGTTAGGCAGAGATCGCCTCTGAGTAGGCGATATGCAACGGAGTAAAGTTAGAGTGTTTTGAGACGGTCTGCGTAGGGTATCTGTTTGAGGCCAGTAATCCTCTTTGTGAGGTGTTTCTGTGGCCTCTCCAGTTGTTGTAGATGTCTTGTGAGGTACATACCAAAAGGGGCACTGTACTCTGTAATGGGTCTAATGAGTGATGAGTAGAGGGGAACAATGACCTCTTTTTTTCTGGATGAGAAACCTTTTGTGATGAGGTGTGCCACGTAAAATGATTTCCTGACCACTGTGGCAATGTGATTATCGAAGGAGAGACTACTGTCCACCTGTATCCCAAGGACTCTTATCACACTTCTGGTGTTAAGTAGACTACCACCAATGTGGTAGTTCATGGGTGCAGAGTTTTTACCAAAGGGGATGACAATGCACTTTTTGGCATTGCGCTTCAGGCCATGGCTTTGACACCAGGCATCTGTCTCAGTGAGGCCCTTTTGTAGGATGTCCACATCATTAGGAGTTTTGATTATGGCTCCCAGTTTACAGTCATCTGCAAACTTCATTAGCCAAAGACCTTCTGTGTTAGCCTGTACTTCAGAGAAGTATATACCAAACAGGAGAGGACCCAAGACTGAACCCTGTGGTACTCCACTTGTCACTGGTCTGAAGTCAGATTTGGAGTCTGCTACTTTCACAGTGTGGGTTCTGTCCATGAGCCAGTTGGCAACCCATCTTGTGACATAGGGATTTATACCTAGTTTAGTGAGTTTATCTATAATTCCAGAGTGGGGAATGGTATGGAAAGCCTTGGCGAAAGCCTTGCATAGTTGAGGTAGATGGAGAAGTTAAAGGATGGTCCAGATGTATAAAAACAGGGAGTGAAGAAGTAGTTCAAGAAGGCAAACAACAAAATATCTTACTGGATTGTAAAGCTGATGGGAACCTTATCTTTAGGAAGCAGTAGATAGCACCTTTTATGAAGAGACTAAATACCTCCTAATTCCCCAGGAAAATAAAGAAAACATTAACATGTTTTTTATGACAACCAAATAAAACAGAGTGCACATGTAACATTTGCCATGTGTTCTTTTCTTAATTCTTACATTATATAGTACCTTGTCATGAAATGTAACTGATCATTTTCGAAGGTTTAATCTGTAGCTTCTGCAAACTTGTTATATCAATCAACTACTGAAGTTACCCTCAATCCTCATAATAAAATTCTGAGTGACCTACCTTGGATCACTCTTGCCTCAGGTAATAATCTATATTTTTGTGTATGTGCGGGTGTATGTGTGTGTATTGTAAAGGTTTAGTGCACACAACATGCACCAGTCATAGCACTGATGTGAGGTCAAGGAAATGAAAACAAATGCTGCAGTGAGGGCTTGACAATGTGCTGCTAAAGTAGCATGACCACCTTGGTGATACTGAAGCTACTAAATGTGAGAAGCCAGTGGTGTGAGACCAAGACCGCAACTGTAAGGTCCTTCCAAGTAATAAGTGAGAAGCCAGTGGTGTGAGACCATGACTGCAACTGTAAGATCCTTCCAAGTAATGAGTGAGAAGCCAGTGGTGTGAGACCATGACCGCGACTGTAAGGTCCTTCCAAGTAATGAGCGAGAAGCCAGTGGTGTGAGACCATGACCGCGACTGTAAGGTCCTTCCAAGTGATGAGTAAGTCTGACAATATCTGGTTTGCTGATTCATGGAGGTATCCACATTCATGGATGCTGGACCTGTCTGGGTCACCCGTAGTGCCTGCCTGATTTGACATCCATGCATAAAGGCCTGACCTCTGCCATGCTCATTTGTGTCATTCATGCATTTCTGGTATGTCTTTACAAGTGTGTGGACTGAGGTTGGCATGGGTGTGTAGTAAATAGCTGTGTTCTACATTGGGATGATTGCAGCCTTGCCTCTTACCTCTTCCTTTGTATGGTGTATTTTCTCATTTATTCTTTACAATACTCTAACCATCTCTACTGGACTCTCAGTGAAAGTTGCCTATGATTGAACAATGTCCTGATATATTTGTTATTGTGCAGACAATGTTGTATGCGCCTTGGCATCCAGTTGTGATTGATGCCTTCATCTGGCACTCCTGTGGACAAAATGTATTGTTGGTTCTCAAATATCTGGACATTCTCCTGTCCTGTCCTAACTTCTTCATGAGGTTCCACATGTGCATCATGCAGAGATGTGTCAGCTTTGCACTTTTAAGCATACAGTAAAAAGTATGTATATTGCTTTAAGGTGCGGTTATATATAATTTGTCTTTCACTGTAAAAAAAAAAAAAAAAAAAAAAAAAAAAAAAACAAGAAGGGCCTAAGCTTCTTAAACATATCCCACCTCTGTACCACTGTGCCTGTTAATGAATGTAGCTGGGTTCTACTCAACATGTATTACAGCTCTTTATCCCACTTGTCTGCAGATTCATATATGAATGCAGACAATTATTTGAGTGAGGGGTAATCACACTTGCACAGAGCAAAGAAGACCTTAAGTGATAGCTTTAGTTAAGCAGTTTTTCTTTATTGGGATATATGGATTATGTGCATATACAAACATTCTATAAGCATTCAGTGGGCATACTGTGATGGTTTACATTTAGCAATAAAGTCCCCCGAAAGACTGCCCCGTCACAGGAAATTAACATACCAGTTTAACATAACATTGTTTATACTATAAGAACCCATTGACTCATCTTCCTTTTTGTTTGCAGCATGGGTATGAATCAAGATTAACACCATCTCTACTGCAGAAGCTGACCCCTGATTCTGTGCACATTTTTGCTTTCATGTAATAAGGTCTTACTAAATTTGAAATATTTAAATAAACTGCATTATGTTATTGATTTTTTTCCCATTTTATCTCTCCCTGAAGGTCCTGAACAGATTAAAGCATTTCCGCTGCAGCTTTCCACTCCAGCAAGGAGACAATCTCACCCAACTAGAATGACTTGGGTTTGTATTGTCAGGGAAAAGTCATGTCTCCTCCACAGCAGGGAGCCTAGGATGTTAACATCACCAGCAACAGGAGTAGCCCCAGTTGCAGTTTGTGTTAAAAGACTGCTGTTGAGATGGCTTTGGTGAGGTGCTTGGGCCTTTATCAACATGTCCTGCAACAGGTGCAACAATCATTGGACCAACAGGCTGTTGGTATTGAGTCTTAGGAAACTAGCCCACTCTTTATTGAGGTATTCCTGCCATACAACCCTGGGTAAGGTTCCCTTTGAAGAGCCTGACTTGGATATCTTTTTATATGTTTGTACAAACTGTTATTTACTCCTTACCTGAGTACCTTCCCCTACTTCCCTTTATCATTACCCCTCTTCTTTTGTATATTTCAGAAAAAAGAGGTCTATACCCACCAAACAAGTACCCTTCTCTCCTTGTTTCTTCAAAACAGCCCATCTTTTATTATTCTACTATGCTTCCCTTCTCTACTCGAGCGCTTTTTTTAAAACTTCCCTATCCACTACCTTTCCACACTCATAAATTAAACAAACTGGTGTCTGTCAACAGATACCTACAAAATAAGCCTGCTGTCAAAGCTGATTTATCCACTTGTAAGCACTGCTCAACCAAAGTACACACAGCATTTTGCAGTGAAGTCTCACGGCATTATAACAAGATCATGCTTATTTGGTTAAGTGTGGAAACTTTTGAAGTTACACTGAGCATTTATATATGTTCAGTGCATATGCATGTATACAAGTATTACCTGCACACTTTCCATCTCAGCTTACTAACTTACATAACTGCACAGGTAGGTTGCCATAGACTGCATACTAGCAAAATACAGTTTCATTTATTTGAGTGTACTGCATTGTTATATTAGTGAAGAGCAGATTCTGCACATTTTCCTTACACAGTGTATGACTGTGAGTACCAATTAAAATTTCATAAGGGTCATGCAATAAAAGGAAAAGAAATTATGAGAATAATCTACAGCAAATAAAAAGTAAAACATAAGATTTTAATATATCAGAAACCGTATTATGTAGAACCTTTGTAGTACCTGAGAGCAATTCTCTGTATACTGTAGGCTGAAAAACAGCTTAGCAGTCTAATCATAGCATTGCTTAGTAAAGTTAGGGTGATGATAACAAACCTGAGAAGCAGACTAACTAGATGCTGAAATGTATGTATGTAGTAGAGCAGTATAATGTGAAATGAGAGGGTGGACTAGTAGTTAAGGTGCTTTCCTTACAAGCACAAGGTGCAGGGTTTGAGTCTCACAACGGATAATTGGCTAGGCTTAAAATGGCTCACAAGGGCAGTTAGCTTAATACTAATCTATACACATGTCAGAAAAGGTAAACACAATAACCCCAGACTTAGCTGACATGTTCCTAGCTTATTGATGTGGCAGTAAGAGGTTTGACACCTATTATGGCATTCATGTTGACGACGTCTTCAGGGTTAATTAGCTTAACTATAATATGGAACTAAATGTGTTATTTCATACGGAAAGTCATATAAGAAAGGTAATATCTCTTGTTGTAACTAAGATGAAAGATTAATAGAAGCAATTATGTAGCACATTATTTGCGGTTGTTATTAGCATATTTTTCTCATGTCAAAGTCAAAAACTCAAAGAAAACTTTATTGCCATTCAGAACTACACAGCAGAATAAGTGAATGAAATTACAATGCTTTGTTGTCAATGCAGGAAACAGTTGCACATATAGATAGAGAAAAATTAATAAAACATCACAGCAGAATTTTAGTAAGTAGCAATTTGTAAGTAAAGTAGGACAGCAGTGACTCACACCCATCCCAGAACAGGAGAAAAGGAAGACAAGGAACAATATGAATGTAATATTGTCAAAGTAAAATTGAAACAATAGCAGCATATCTATGAATAGACTGAATTATTGCACAGTTTGTATATTGCACTTTACAGTCCTTCAGTGTGTAGGTAAGCAACCTTAGTATTGCACTTAGTTATTGCGCATCCATAAAATAAGCCCCTTGATAGGCTAGTTATGTAACAGATGTCATGGTTCATTTTTTCCAAGAGTTCAACAGTCTAATGGAGAGCAGAAAGAAACTGTTTTTTAGTCTGGTGGTCTTACAATGCAGGCTTCTGTATCTCCTGCTTGAGGATAGATTAATGTACAGACCATTAGCAGGATGTGTTGGATTGCTGGAAATCATTTTGGCCCTGTCAATGCACCAGCATTTGTGTAGATCTTCCAGAAGTATAAGGAGGTGCCAATGATTCTTTCTGCTGACCTCACAACTCTCTTGAGAGCCTTCCGATCCTGATTATTACAGCTCCCATACCAGACTGCAATGCTGTTGGTCAGGACACTTTCAATGGTGTCCCTATAAAAGGTGTGAAGTATGGAGCTTTGTAATTTTGCCTTCCTAGTTTCCTTAGAAAGTGCAAGCGTTGCTGAGCTTTTTTGAATGTGCTGGATACATGGACTGGCCAGAATAAGTTCTCCGTAAAATGAATACCCAAGGACTTTGTATTTAACTTTAACTTAACTTTGTTTAATGTAAACTTGAAAGAGGAAATAGAATAAAAAAAGCATACAAAATATAATAAAGCAGCAATTGATGATGTGAACAATGTTACAGTTCTGACAATTCATGCATATAAAAGTTTTTTTTACATAAACTGAAGAAAACATATGCCTGATACTATATAAATCTTTGGCATTAACTTTCCTTCTTAGCCATTTACTAAATTTCCAGAGGATGTACCTTGTTGCCCATTTACTAATTTTCCAGAGGATGTTGTTAGGATATTTTTCCCGTAATTACTTTAGAATTGCAGTGTGATTAGAAGACGAGGCTCAGATTCCCAACACACCAATGAAAACACTTTTCAGTGTCTTAACCTTAAGAAACTATGAGATTATATTTATAATAATCTCCTTGAGTTAGCTGAGTATGGGTAGATTCTCTAGATGTGTATTTATGCTATGTTTATGAAATGTTTGAAATACAAGTGAATCAACTTTCTTATACATACAATTTATTTTATATACATTTATGTATATATATATTTATATTTAAATATTCAATTATTTATTATATATTTTATTATTCTTATAACATCATATGAGATATAATACAACATAATATAATATTTACGCAAAATTTAGCACAACAGTAGCATATATTTTTAGATAGTAGGTAATTTTAAATAATTATTTTTTATACATCCATTATACATATTATATGTAATATATATATTTCATTTATCCAGTTCATGCATTTGTCCAACTGATGCTATCTGTAACATTGGGATATTGCGATTAATTATATTACGAATATTTCTGTGCCTTTAAACTTTGTCATGTTTTTGGGCACCAAAAAAGTTTTAAATTGCTTGTTTTGAACTAACGGTTCAGTTCTGATGAAGCCCGGATAACGTCGGGTGAAAGCGCTTAACTGACTTTAGGTTGTACATCAATTGTTTTTCGTTTGTACATTTACAGCAACTGCTGCTTTCAGTTTTAAATAGTTTTATTAAAGTGAAGATTCTTTTCATCGCTGTGTCCTTGCCAGCTGTTATTTGGTTTAACGGAGTGACGGCACTTATTGGTGTACTCGTTTCAATTCTCTAGATTCTCTAGATAGCGTGACATATAGAACACAGGTGCCATGAGAATGTATGTTAATTTAACAGCTCCCTCTTGAAATGTTGGCCCTTAAATGCCAAGTGTCGAAAAGCTAGGAAAAAAAAAACTGAAACCCTGAAATATAAATATACTAACTCTGAGATCATCATACTTCAGAGAAAATGGAATATTCCAAGAAATGACATCTCAGACTTAGTATAAATAAATCTGTTCTTTCTACCAGTCACACATTTTGTTTTAGGACTCAAAAAAGCAGCACTCTGACGCTGAAATTCCCAGCCAGTTAAGCAAGACAAGTTCCAGTCAGACATGACCGTGTGATTATTGCCCTACACTATTTCCAGTACTTTCCTGATATGTCCCCACAAGTCCATACAGTACCCCGTCTACAGCTGACTCCTACTTGAATCTGGTAGATTCTGACTAGACTACATATGGAGGAATAGATGATTGCTGTGTACCACCACACTGAGCATGAGTGAGACCATGATATTATCACTTTTCTCTACCACCTCTACTTGGCCTCACAGTCCTCACACACCCCCTGCATTACTCTGACCATCTCTACCTGACTGTGAGACCATAACATTATCACTTTTCTCTACCACCTCCATTTGTCCTCACAGTACTCACACACCCCCTGCACTACTCTGACCATCTCTACCTGACTCTGTATGGCAGTGGGTTGAGCGTGAACAATGTCATGACATATTTGCTGCTGGGCAGCTAAAACTTTTCATATTTCTGGAGGTAGCTATGACATGTGCCTGCACCTGGCACCTATTTTACACAGGTGTTACAGTGGATAGTGCTGCCTCTGATATCATGCAGGTTTTCTTGTGGGTGAGAAGATACTGGTGTTGAAGTGTTTGGGTTCTCATCCTGTACAGACTACCATGTAATGTCCCTATCTATTTGACTCTGCTGTTGACATATTCCAGCTGTGCTAGTGAAATCAAAAAAACATTATTGACCCCTGAGAGAGTGTAGCCTGCCCCTGAGGGAAGGGATAAATAAATAGTATAACACTCGTTTGGGTGAATGAATCAACTCTTATGTGACTCTATTCTACAGTTACATTAATTAATTTTAGCTCTAAAAAGGGCTGTTGTGCATTGTTTCATTGAAACGTCCTTTGAGAGTCTGATTGTGTGTTCTTATAGCCCTTATAACCCTTATAAGAGCTGTTTATTCAGTAGTACCGTTTACACTGTTTTATATTTTTATGGGGCTGAGGTAGCCCTGAGAAGGGCTGTTTTTGGTGTGAATTCAGTCTGGGTTGTAGCTTCCCCCTCTTGTTCATGAGGAGTTTTATGTCTGAGGAGCTCTGAAAAGAGCTGATGTGATCATGTGGGGTCTGAGGATCTGGAGAGCTACAATACAAGTGATTGTGCACTGACTGTGTTGTAGCCTTCCTCCTTTTGATAGTGAGGAGCTTTATGTCCGAGGAGCTCTGAAAAGAGCTGTTGTGACTGTGTGGGGTCTGGGGATTTTACCCTGTTAATTGTAAATCTAAGTAGTTTTTATAAAACCTATTGTGCCCTGGTGTTCGTGGGGCACCGTTGGTAGTCAGAGTTCTGATAAGAGCTTTTGTGATCGTGCGGGGCCTGGAGCTTTATTCTTTGTGGCCGCTGGTCTGAGTAGCTTTTATAAAAGCTATTGTGCCCTGGTGTTCAAGGGGCACCTTAGGTTATCAGAGCTCTGATAAGAGCTTTTGTGACCATGCAGGGTCTGGAGCTTTATTCCTTGTGGCCACTGGTCTGAGGAGCTCTAATAAGAGATGTTGTGCCTTTGTCAGGCTCAAGGAGTAACCTTATTGAAGGTTGCAGCTACGCTCGACTCAGATCGTTCCTTCAGTTCTATGTGCAGTCCTTAAAGGGACTTTTGTGTGTGTTCTCCAAGCACTGGTCAGAATGACCTGAGAGCTGGTGGTGCATGGGTTTTTAAGCCTGAGTTGAAGGGACGTATTTTAAGTCCGCCCTATCAGATGTGGAGGCTTGTGGTGGGTGTGGTCTTCTGTCGTGGGATGACATTCTAAGTTGATGAACATGTTTGGGGCCACTTGTTTCTCTTGTAGTGATGATGTGTCCTGTCTTTGGAGCTGCGTGAGCCAATGGGAGGAGGGAGAGGGTCCTCAGTTGTGTTCCGCGGGAAATTGAGTAATGTGAACACTAATACACTTTTTAAACTTCGAAAACAGATTAAAACTAAGTAAATAACTACTTTTAAGGCAAATGTAGTGTTAGACATGTGTGTACCAAAGATGTAATAAACACTTTTAGATAGATTTTTTTCAGAGTTTTTCAGAGTTGTGTTCGGGTTTACACTGAATGTAAAATTGAGTTTTAGTACATTAGGGCCATGTATTTGAAGGTGATTTTAAATATTAAAAATGGCCTGGTGAGCTGTTTAGTTTGTGGCTTAGTTTTAGAAAGGGGGAATCTGAGGTTTCCGGCGCTTTTGAGGCTGATTGGGCAGTAGCCTTTCAGCTGATTCTTCATCAGGGAGAGCTAGCAACTTAAAAGTAATAAGGGTCGATCAAGAATTATAAATTGTAACGGTGCGCTTTGCGCAGGTGGTTCACCAGAGTGGCATTGGTGGGTGCTCGAGAGCTACGGTAGTCTAGGGTACAGACAGGGGAATGAATATAATGTGGAATATGGAAGAGCTGGGGCAGAGGTGTGACAAGAAGTAAGCTTAAGCTAAAGCAAGTGTCAAACACTAAGTGAAACAAAGGAGATTGGTGAAAATGGTACAAGAGTGTGATGTGGGGAGAGGATACAGAGTGGGTAACAAGGAAGGATGGAGGTGGAGGAGTGAACTAGGCAGTCCTCACATGTAGACTAGGTGGTGGTTATGGGTAGGGTTAGGCATGGGGAAGTAAGAGATCGATGGGTTGTAAATGGAAAGGCAATGGAAATGCTTAGAGAGTGTGGACAAGTATATATATATATATATGAGGAAATTGGAAAATTAGAAAATAAGAAAGTAAGAAAAAAGGAAAGTCTGGCTAGAGGATGTAATGGGTGAAGGAAAAGTGTGAAAATAAGTGTGAGAATAAAAATAAAATGGAAAAGTATATAAATGTATATATGAACACAAAAAAAAAAAAATATATATATATATATACAGAAAATAATAAAAATACACATAAAAATGAATAAATGAAGGCAAGTAACTAGAAACATAAATAGAAATAAATGTTAAAAAATAAGAGTCAAGTAAAAGCTAAAACTGAAAATGTAAAACTTAAAAATTAAATATAAAGCCTCTACCTGTGGGGTGTACATACTGTGACTGGTCGAGTCCGAGTGGGCTTTCAGCTGTAGATGGTGTGGTTTAAGGTCCTTAAGTTCAGGATGGGAGTGATTGACTCTGTCATGCTAGTGAAGTAGAACTGGTACTTTCTACTGCTGATTCTGTGAAGAAGTAATTTATTACATTAGTATTTAGAAAATGGCACATACTGCTGAATGCTGTGTAGTGAGGTGTAGAGCACACTTATCATGCACACTCACTTCATTTTCATGATTGGAAGAAATGGAGGGTTCACCTGTTGATAGTAAGTGCTATGTATTACATATAATTAGTTAAACACTGCAGTCATCATCTTAATATGAATATGCTATGGTGGATGTACTAACCTTCCTGAACGCATCTGTGGATGCTGCTGAGGTGGGCAATTGCCACTCTCCACTCCACCTGTGATTATACCTGTGGAATGCTCATCAGTGTCATACTCATCTCCCCATATGGAGAGAAGGTATAACTCATCCAGTATTTAAGGGACACGTGTAGGGAGTCCCTCACCAGTACAGCTACAGGAAATTGCATTCTGTTTTGCCTTTACTCTGGTACATCTTATCATATCATGGGCACTTTTTCTGTACTGTGTTAATGTGTGGCTCCTTTCTTCAATAATATTTATGTCCATAAACACTGGGTTTCACGCCTTTGTTCACTCAGCTTGTTTTGTCACCTTTTTCCAAAAAGGTACTTCCCATGTGGACTAAAGGCCCCCATAAGAACAAGGTTCTCCTCAGGGCTGAAATTGTCTTTTCTCTATCTTGTCTCCTGTTGCTGTATCATGCATTAACCTGTAGCAACATAAATGAGTAGTGCTAACGAAACATTCATTTTACAAAAGTTAATACTCTCCTCAACCCCACATCAAAGGACATGAAAGTCTACCTGATTTCCTTACAAATACATCCCTTTTTAAACCATGACTGCAGTACCATAAAGAAAGAAAGAATGAAAGAAATCTTAAAATCACTGACAGTTCCAATACAGCCTACCTGCAAGTGTAAGCATATATGTTAGTATATATTTAAGCATATATATTGACCTGGTCAAGACTTTTGACACAATCCCTCACTCAAGCATATAAAAAATGCTAAATAAACTGGGAATAATCACTCTCTGTTATCCTTTGGATTGCTATCTGTCTCACAGATAGGATGCAATAAATCAGATAGGGGAAGTTACCTCCACAAAGAGACCAGTCACCAGTGGATTCTCCCAGTGTCCTGTGCTGGGACCTCTCCTGTTTGCCAGCTACTTTTCTGAAGTAAAAGCCAGGACCAAAGGGCTCTGGCTGACTTAATTTGCATGTGATTGCAAGCTAGGAGCAGTTATTGAACTGAATCCCCAAATGAGCTTAGGTTAACTTACCCTTGCTAGCATTTTATAACTATTAAATATTTTTTAGCTTAGTTTAAAAGTTTTGCAGTTTCACAAAGCAATTGCCACCAAACTCGACTGATCTGAGACAAATATAGCAGGTTTACAGTTAATTCTGAAAATCCAGGATGATTTACATGCTTTACTTTCAAATTAAGGACAGCTGCACCATTCTCTATGAATTGCAGTATTACTTGTGTGTGTTTGTAAATCATAAATCAGTAATTATGAATGGATTACCTCAATCTGTACCTTAAATGTTATGTCATGTCTTTCTCAGCTTTTTTGCTGCTAAGCTATACATAATGATCTAGAAATATGAGCAAAATTTGCCAAGCATTTATCATTTCCACTTTCGTCCTATATTATGACAGTAGAAATGCACATAAGGAAATCTTCAGTGACCTCTCACCACAAATTCCCTATATAAAAAACACAGTCATGCCCATTCAGCTTTAATGAAAGACACTTGAAATTTCAAACTCCTGCACTTACTACTACGGTCATCACCTATAACAGACAAGTGAACATAACTCTGACTTCATGTTGAAAAAAAAATACATTTCCATGAAGCTAATATGTTAAGTTGAATTTTCATATATTGCTAGTATTTTGCAACTGTAAAATATTTTTAGCTTAGTTTAAAAGGTTTGCACTTTCACAAAGCAATTGTTACAAACTTGAGTGATCGGAGACAAATATAGTAGATTTACAGTTAATTATGAAAATTTGGGATGATTTGTATGTTTTAGATCCAAATTAAGGTCAGCTGCATTGTTCTGTATGAATTGCAGAATTCCATGTATGTGTTTGTTTCTCTCATAAAACAGTAATTTTGAAAGAATTACCTCAAACAGTACTTCAGATTTCATGTTTCCATGCCATATGAATGCATAATGTTATTTCATGTGAAAACATTACTCTCCTTAATTAAGTACACATACATTTCTTGCAGAAATCATAACTGCAGAAACTTCAAAATGTGGTGACCAGCACTAAGTGGAAGAATGTTGACATCTGGCAGGGATCACTGGCGCTGGTCCTCAGTGTCAGCACAGTTATGATGACCTGCAGATGCACAGGCCATTCATCTGTATACAAATATGGCATGTGTATGCACAGAGATAAATATGTGTATATATACATATGTATATGTATAAATTAACAGATATATATATATAGATATAAATATATATAATATAAAAGTATATATGGACAAACTTATGCATATGTATATATTACATTCATAGAGATCTGTATTTATACACAAGCAGATATTAACATATATGCATTTGTACATACCTACCTTAAATATCCTCTAATTGTTAACAAAGTAATTATTTCTATTACAGGCAGACAGCTTTAAAAATATATTGCACTGTGATGCCCACAATTTATTAAAATGATAATTCTATAAGTCAGTCACTCTTTCCAACTGCACATACAAGATGGATGACCCAAGTCATTCACTGCAACATAGGAGGAGTACAGCTGGAGACTAAAGCAGCAACTGAATGTAAGTGTTGAATGCTCTGTTCAATTTTTTACTTCCAGAATTTAAAAAGTATTTTCCTTATAGTAAGTTTACATGATTTTACTTTAAAAAGTGGGATAGTACGCAAGACAAACACTTAAGCTAGAAAAAGACATTTACAAAGGATGAAGGATGTAACCATTCCCCAAGCAGACAAGCGGTATTCAGACAAAAACATGTTGCATACTGAAGGAAATCATGGTATCCTTCTGCTTTTACTTGCAGTAAGCAAAGTTAGGAATAACTATTAAGAGATGCAATATTATTTCTTAATGCATGGATTGACAACTAGTACATAAAGCAGTCTTGTGTTTTGTTAATTAATAAATATAAGCATATATGGGAGATATGCATAAACATATAAGACAGTTAAGCAGCCACGTCCCGTTTATTGCTCTTTAAGCAGCTGAAGAAGAGATTCAGTATAATAATGCTCAACAACATAGAAGACTGCCCATTATTGTTAATTAATGTAAGCATATAATGGAGATTATGCATAAACATATACAATAGATAAGCTACCATGCCACCTTTATTGTTCTTATGAAGCTGAAGAAGGTATTCAATATAATAGTTTGCAGCAACATTGAAGACTGCCCAGGCTGACTAAGGCTGCTTGTGAGTATGTAAACAATACGCTGCCTTCTGAAATAAAAATATCATTCACCATGTTGAATAAGAACTGAAAATATTTTTTCTTAATTTTTATGTAGAATTTCAGAACTAAACAATGCACACATATAACAGCTGAGGGAATTTGCTTCCAGTATACAACTGCAATATGGTCTGTTTCAGTAAAATATTGCAGAATAGCTTTTCAATGTAAAATATGTTATAATTTTTATGTTATACCTCCTTATCTCATTGTTATCTATAGACTGCAGAATATATTCCAAATGTAAAATGCATTATTGTTTCACATCCATCTACTGATTGCTAACAGCTTTCCAGTAACATTTTCCAGAATATTATTTTTGTGAATAAAAAATGAGTTAACAGTCCATATTGTAGACCTGGCTATTAAATGTAAATAAAATATGCACTGATGTACGAACAAATTATGAGCCAGTTTATGGCCACCATTTCTTGTTTTTCCGTCTACCCTGCTTCTCTTATTTTCTTATTTTAATTACTCATTAATCTGTATTCCTTTTTTCCTTTCTCTCCCATTTATATTCCTTTTTCTGCAAGCCCAGAAGTCCCAGGAGCAGCCCAAACAGGTTCCTCCCAGGCCAGGCAATGTTTGCCTTCTACTCATCCAGGGACAGCCTGTCAGTTAGGGAGGTGACATCAGTCCTGTAGACAACCTGGCACAACACTGGCAAGTCACACAGATCATGAGTTTTGGGACTTGGTCGAGGATGTGGTGGAGCAGGTAGTTGAAAGACTATTTTAGCCCATACTGGTTCTTCTACAGGAACTATAATATTTCCTACCCCAGTCAGCTGTGATCACTGAGCCACCACAGACCTCTTCCACTCCAACATTAAGTTCTTCATGTGCACCACCATCTGGCAATGGAAACACATGAGGTCCTGTGGGGTGTTCCAGGGGACAACTCCTCTTCACCACCTTCCTTCCCTAATCCTCTTTCCTACACCATCTAAGCTACTTTCTTCCAAATTTCCCCCTTATATAAAAAAATATACATATTTATAAAAATAGGGGGTCCATCTCCCACCATAATCTCCCACCTCATCCAACATAAACCTCTTGATGTCTTTCTTTTGTGTGTCCCTTGTGTTTTGTCTCCCAATTTTTCTTTTATCTTATCATCCCATTTCACATATATTAATAACAACCAGGGTTTCCATAAAACAACGCCCCTTTTTCTTTTTCTTTCAGCTGCTCTTGTTAGGGGTCACCACAGCAGATCACCTGTTTCCATTTCTTCCTGTCCTCTGTATCTTGCATTGTCACACCAACCACCTGCATGTCCTCTCTCACCACATCCATAAACCTTATCTTAGGCTTTCCTCTTTTCCTCTTAACTGGCAGCTCCATCCTTAGGCATCTTTCTCCCAATATACCCAGCACCCCTCCTCAGCACATGTGCAAACCAACACAATATTCCTTCTCTGAATTTGTCTCCAAATCATCCAACCTGAGCTGACCTTCTAATATACTCATTTCTAATCCTGTCTATCCTCTTCACACCCAAGGCAAATCTTAACATCTTTAACTCTGCCACCTCCAGAATTGACTCCTGTCTTTTCATCAGTGTCACCATCTCCAACCCATATAACATAGCTGGTCTCACTACCATCTTGTAGACCTTCCTTTTTACTCTTACCCCTATAGGAAATATATATAAAACCCCTATATTTCTTTAAAAATTAATACATATCACTGGACTGAGTGCTGCTTTCTTTAAATGCATGCCATTAGTTCAGGTGTGCTTGTACACAGCTGCATTTGGCCACAATGTCCGAAGAAATCTGATATAAGCCAATACTTTCCATTGTACCATACTACTTCTCAAATACCAAAATCATAATTTCACCTGTTTTAAGAAACTTCCAAAAGTAGGCTTTTCCTTACCAAACTTTCACTTTGCCATAGTCATTGCAGATAATATGCTCAGTATATATGCATAAGGGCATAGCTGCACTCTTTGCAGATATCTGCTTCACAGCTAAAAACTTTGAGATGATGAATACCATCCTGTACATACATCAGGAATAATGTATGGGGTGGTATGTGCCTGTTTACCCCATCCTGTGCTTACAAAACAGCAAAAAGTAGTAAGAGTGTACCCCATATACTCTAAATACAAAAAGGAGAAATCCCTAGGCATTAAAAAAATAAATAACTAAAGATATATTTTAGTGATGAGCTATTCTACACTTAGATGCATTTAGGAGAGAGTTTCAGCTAGCTGTTGAACTGGACTGCATGAAAGTTATGCAGTTGTTAGAATTTGAATGTTGCGGCCTCAGAATATAAACAGAGACAAGTACTGGATAGTTATTGTGGAGTTACTTTAACTGGCTTTTATAAATGCAATTCTAATTTTAACTAATTGGGAAGGCACATTTGTTACTTGGTATGTTACTTTTCCAATGACAAAAGAAGTAGGACCTAGGCTGGCTGCCTGAACAAACGTGTTACATTAGCTTCTGTTGACAAAGTATTCAATATACATAAAAATGCACATAACAACCAGCACAGTCAGTTCAAATGCAAAATGTTTATGTAGCCTGACTGATTTCTGAAGTCAACAATGGGACATACTGAGGCCATATGGAGTGATTACTTTCAGAATTAGGAACACGTTGGAAAAAAGCAGAATATCTGAACATATTAATACAGTGTGATAATGGAAATTTTAAGAATATCTGAACATATTAATACAGTGTGATAATGGAAATTTTAAGAATATCTGAACATATTAATACAGTGTGATAATGGAAATTTTAAGAATATCTGAACATATTAATACAGTGTGATAATGGAAATTGTAAGAATATCTGAACATATTAATACAGTGTGATAATGGAAATTTTAATGCCTAGGAATGTGCTGAGAAGGCAGAAAGGAACTTTGTGCTAAGAGCTATGCACTGTTTTATTTGGGAAAAAATCCAATCCAATAAATTAAAAATAAGTCACACTATAGCATAATGAAGAAGATTTAACTGTTATTGTGAGCTAAGATAAAATCCCTCTAAAATAGTTTGCTTCACTATTACACTTACAGTTGAACCTCAGATCAAAGAAAATGAAGAGATGAAGATGAAAATAAAGAAAAAATATAGAAAAAATTAATTGGTTAAAGGCAGTACTAAGCCTAATAGGTACGTCTATTTTCTGGATCATGACATATTTAATTTCACACTTTTAATATAAAATTGTTGACATGAACTCATTAGTTAACTATTTCTGTAACTGATGAAGAGCAAAAAGATGTATTTCATTTAGTCTGTGCCAGCCCAGTAGAGTACTTTGAGGTACATATGCTGAGCTGTCAGTGTGAGGGAGAGAAACAAATAGAATGTATATTATCATTGCTGCAGTATCATTCCTTATCTCCAGAAATTCACATCAGGAGGATAGTTGCCCATCTAGAATGACTTCTAAAACTTTTGCATGTCTGTGGAGCTGAATTGAAGTCCTCCCCTGTCCAGAATGTTGGTATGCCATTCATAGAAAAGATAATTCAGCATAGTACAGCTTCAATTTTTGGGTTTTTTTTGCAAGATACAACAAAAAGTCATCTGTGGCTATCGATCAACCATGCACAGGTGATGTGTGCACATTGGTAAGTACCCAGTTTTGGAAACTCTTCCTACATTGTTTGGATTGACTGTATTATGTGTTGCATTTTCTTCAGTCTTGCTTGTCAATCATTTTTCTTTCCTGAAAAGAACCTTAACAACTGTGCTTGCAGGAAAAAAAAACATATAAGTACTACAATTTACAGTTCCTGTTTTGCTTTGAGAAGAATAATTAAATATCTTCCTTTATGCACTAGCATGAATTTTAGCAAAAAGACCATACTTTGTCTGACTTGTTAACTTTTAGACCTTTTTAGAATACAAATGCCTACTGTCATAGGGAAAATAATCATTTATTTCTCATCAGTTGGACAGCACTCAACCAATAACTTCACTGGACAAATATCTAAAAGGAACAAAAATATGAAGATGGAACAATCCAGAAATGTGAATAAAAAAACAGCAGGAATGAATCATGAGGTTATGCTGTGATCTCACCAGTCCAACATAGGCATGAGTGAGTCAGTCTCGTTGAAGTATTATTGCATCTATGGCTTCTACGCATGCTTATGTTTGGACTTCCAGAGACTGATGAATAGAGTTACAACCTTTCCAAGTATATGCAAGCAACCACAACAGATACCAGGCTGGTGCAGTTTTAGCCTTCATCACAGAAGCAGCTGTCCCTACAGAATATCCCAGTAACATTTGCATACTAGCCTTTTGATGAAAAAATACACAATAGAACATGAGGACTTCATTCTTTGTACCTACAGAGATGGACACTGGAGAATAAAAATCCCATCCTACAGGAGCATGCCCAGGCCTCGACCATGTTTGATTACAAATGCTTCATTGTGGATTATGTAGCCATATGAAATAGAGTAAACTCTCACACAACACTCTCTACCTCAGGTGCAGGGTGGACTGCACATCTAACAAAAAAAAAAAAAAAAAAAAGAATTCTTCTTTCCTCAGAACTTCAGGTTTGGATTGGAAGTAGATGAGGTGGATCTATGTTATTCAATCAAGATTTGTCTCTCTTTCAGATACATTATTGACAATGAGGAATACATTTCATTAGACTCCCATCAGGAAGATGACACTTTTGGTGAGACACTGAGCCTGATTAAGAAGTGTTTTAAATAGGCTTCCCAACATATCCCTTAATCTCCAAAGGGTATTTTAGTCTCTTAGGACTAGACAAACCAAGGTCAAATGATTGTTTCTCTACCTTTCATGTCCCAAGGATTCAGTGACATGTTTCAAGGTGCATCCCTTGGACCATTTGCACAGCTGCCTGCCATTAAGAATTCAGACAGTTTTACACAGTGAAAGATGTATGTGAATACCTGTATTACAACCTTGTGACGGGAACCACAATGTCATCCTTAGATTTTGCTAAGGGTTTTAAACAGGCTGCAGGTCACAACACCCACCCCAGTCTCATGGAAAGCAGGATACTGCAGCAAAATGGCAAATAAAACATATGCATTCTCTACTCTGGCTATTAATGAAATTTATTGTCAGACACACATGACAATAATACTGTGGAGAAATCTTCAAAAAAGAAACAAAATGAGGACATATTTATGAGTTCTTCTTTAGGCCCTGTAAGAAAAAAATGGTACGCATGCTCAGGTAACTTTTAAAACTGGGTAAATATCCAATTAAATGTGGATGTGATCCTATCACTTCAAATTGTAGGGGTGCAGCCATAAGTGCAGTAGGGTGCATGCAAGCATGATTAAGAATTCAACCCCTCCAGGGGGATTTTAAATGGCAATTAATAAGTATTCCCCTGGGAAAAAAGAAACATTCTGTGTTCCCTTCAAAAAAGTATTAAAAGAAACTGTATGAAAAAGGGAAGATAGTGAAGTCATTAGAATAAGTCTTTCAAAGACCACCTGTTTAAGCGAACACAGTGAAAATACTTCCTCATTAATGACATTAATGACAATACTTAAAAGTAAGACCTCAGTCCACCCTCACATATTATCTTACTATGACTATTCAAATACACACCATTGCAGCAATCTTCACTCTGCAAACCTAACCTAACCGCAGGAACACCAGCCTCCACGTACTTCCACACCTTCCTCTAATTCTTCTTCTCACTAATGCTTACCATGTCCTTACTTTTTAATATTCTCACAATGTCATATCCTAGCTTTTATTTTTTTGAACACTTTTATTAAATTATCACTTAAGACGTAGGCTCATATACATTAATAGAGAAAAACATATTAACATGTTTCACTCATCCATTCATTCATTATACATTACATATATGTTTTTCTTTATAACAACTGTCATTCACTTGAACATTATATAAATTGATCAGTTCCTGCCTTCCCTTAAACTTCACTCCTCCTTTTAAGCATTACTCTGCATGCTTTGTTACCACAAATTCTGTTTCTGTGTAATTTGCTTCTTCCCTTTTCTAAAGATCCCAAATCCTTTTCTTTTATCTCTTTAACAATATTCAATAATTCAATTACAGTTGTTTTAGATTTTGGCATCTATTTTCTGGAATTGTTTTGGGCAGCTCATAGCATTAAACTTAATAAGACCTTACAATGTCTAGACAATTCAGAAATAGAGCACCAGCTGGAAACATTACCTTACAGCCATTTGCTCCATCAATATTTCTACAAAGTAGCATATAGGGAAGTTTTAAAATCTGCTAATTCACTACACTCCCAAAAATATTTTCGCAGTTACCTCTCTCTTTCCCGTCACAGTTCCATTCCATTCTATACTTGAATAAAACTCTTCCAGAGCTGGTCTTTCACTTATTATGCCTTCCTATCTCTTTCCCTTTGTCTGTACTCTAATATGAGTCTCTAGTAGGGAAGGCAGTCTCTGGGTTGCAATCCAAACATCTTTTCTTGAACACTTTTATTAAATTATCTCTTAAGACATAGGCTCACATACATTAATAGAAAAAATGCATATTAACATTTTCCATTCATCCATCCATTAATTAATTTTACGTTAAGTATATATATATATATATATATATATATATATATATATATATATATATTTTTTTTTTTTTTTTCTTTATAACAACTGTCATTCACTCGAACATTACATAAAATTCCTGCCTTCTCTTAAACTTCAATACTCCCCTTAAGCATTACTCTGCTTGCTTTGTTACCACAAATTCTATTTCTGTGTAATTTGCTTCTTGCCTTTTCTAAAGATCCCAAGTTCTGCTCCTTTATTTCTTTAACAATATTCAATAATTCGATTACAGTTGTTTTAGATTTTGACATCTATTTTCTAGAATTTTTTTTTGGCAACCCATAGTATTAAACTTAATAAGGCCTTACAATGTCTAGATAATTCAGATATAGCGTGCCGGCTGGAAACATTACCTTACAGCCATTTTCTCCATAAATATTTCTACAGAGTGCTATGCAGGGAAGTTTTAAAATCTGTTAATTCATTACACTCCCAAAACACTATATTTCCCAGTTACCTCTCTCTTTACCATCACATCTCCA